>NW_026598179.1:0-171605 GCF_029784155.1 Uranotaenia lowii | reverse complement strand
ATTTTTTCCGCTCGGGGGGCGCGCGAAAAACCTAGAATTTTTTGAATCTTGCAAAATTTTAAACTCGAAAATTTTTCGGCAAAAAATCATTTTTTCGATTTTTTCCGCTCGGGGGGCGCGCGAAAAACCTTGAATTTTTGAATCTTGCAAAATTTTAAAGTCGAAAATTTTTCGGCAAAAAATCATTTTTTTCGATTTTTTCCGCTCGGGGGGCGCGCGAAAAACCTTGAATTTTTTGAATCTTGCAAAATTTTAAAGTCGAAAATTTTTCGGCAAAAAATCATTTTTTCGATTTTTTCCGCTCGGGGGGCGCGCGAAAAACCTAGAATTTTTTGAATCTTGCAAAATTTTAAACTCGAAAATTTTTCGGCAAAAAAACCTTTTTTTGATTTTTTCCGCTCGGGGGGCGCGCGAAAAACCTTGAATTTTTTGAATCTTGCAAAATTTTAAACTCGAAAATTTTTCGGCAAAAAATCATTTTTTTCGATTTTTTCCGCTCGGGGGGCGCGCGAAAAACCTTGAATTTTTTGAATCTTGCAAAATTTTAAACTCGAAAATTTTTCGGCAAAAAATCATTTTTTAGATTTTTTCCGCTCGGGGGGCGCGCGAAAAACCTTGAATTTTTGAATCTTGCAAAATTTTAAAGTCGAAAATTTTTCGGCAAAAAATCATTTTTTTCGATTTTTTCCGCTCGGGGGGCGCGCGAAAAACCTTGAATTTTTTGAATCTTGCAAAATTTTAAACTCGAAAATTTTTCGGCAAAAAAACCTTTTTTTGATTTTTTCCGCTCGGGGGGCGCGCGAAAAACCTTGAATTTTTTTAATCTTGCAAAATTTTAAACTCGAAAATTTTTCGGCAAAAAATCATTTTTTCGATTTTTTCCGCTCGGGGGGCGCGCGAAAAACCTTGAATTTTTTGAATCTTGCAAAATTTTAAACTCGAAAATTTTTCGGCAAAAAATCATTTTTTCGATTTTTTCCGCTCGGGGGGCGCGCGAAAAACCTTGAATTTTTGAATCTTGCAAAATTTTAAAGTCGAAAATTTTTCGGCAAAAAATCATTTTTTTCGATTTTTTCCGCTCGGGGGGCGCGCGAAAAACCTTGAATTTTTTGAATCTTGCAAAATTTTAAACTCGAAAATTTTTCGGCAAAAAATCATTTTTTTCGATTTTTTCCGCTCGGGGGGCGCGCGAAAAACCTAGAATTTTTTGAATCTTGCAAAATTTTAAACTCGAAAATTTTTCGGCAAAAAATCATTTTTTCGATTTTTTCCGCTCGGGGGGCGCGCGAAAAACCTTGAATTTTTGAATCTTGCAAAATTTTAAAGTCGAAAATTTTTCGGCAAAAAATCATTTTTTTCGATTTTTTCCGCTCGGGAGGCGCGCGAAAAACCTTGAATTTTTTGAATCTTGCAAAATTTTAAAGTCGAAAATTTTTCGGCAAAAAATCATTTTTTTCGATTTTTTCCGCTCGGGGGGCGCGCGAAAAACCTTGAATTTTTTGAATCTTGCAAAATTTTAAACTCGAAAATTTTTCGGCAAAAAATCATTTTTTCGATTTTTTCCGCTCGGGGGGCGCGCAAAAAACCTTGAATTTTTTGAATCTTGCAAAATTTTAAACTCGAAAATTTTTCGGCAAAAAATCATTTTTTCGATTTTTTCCGCTCGGGGGGCGCGCGAAAAACCTTGAATTTTTTGAATCTTGCAAAATTTTAAAGTCGAAAATTTTTCGGCAAAAAAACCTTTTTTTGATTTTTTCCGCTCGGGGGGCGCGCGAAAAACCTTGAATTTTTTGAATCTTGCAAAATTTTAAACTCGAAAATTTTTCGGCAAAAAATCATTTTTTTCGATTTTTTCCGCTCGGGGGGCGCGCGAAAAACCTTGAATTTTTTGAATCTTGCAAAATTTTAAAGTCGAAAATTTTTCGGCAAAAAATCATTTTTTTCGATTTTTTCCGCTCGGGGGGCGCGCGAAAAACCTTGAATTTTTTGAATCTTGCAAAATTTTAAACTCGAAAATTTTTCGGCAAAAAAACCTTTTTTTGATTTTTTCCGCTCGGGGGGCGCGCGAAAAACCTTGAATTTTTTGAATCTTGCAAAATTTTAAACTCGAAAATTTTTCGGCAAAAAATCATTTTTTCGATTTTTTCCGCTCGGGGGGCGCGCGAAAAACCTTGAATTTTTTGAATCTTGCAAAATTTTAAAGTCGAAAATTTTTCGGCAAAAAATCATTTTTTTCGATTTTTTCCGCTCGGGGGGCGCGCGAAAAACCTTGAATTTTTTGAATCTTGCAAAATTTTAAACTCGAAAATTTTTCGGCAAAAAAACCTTTTTTTGATTTTTTCCGCTCGGGGGGCGCGCGAAAAACCTTGAATTTTTTGAATCTTGCAAAATTTTAAACTCGAAAATTTTTCGGCAAAAAATCATTTTTTTCGATTTTTTCCGCTCGGGGGGCGCGCGAAAAACCTAGAATTTTTTGAATCTTGCAAAATTTTAAACTCGAAAATTTTTCGGCAAAAAATCATTTTTTCGATTTTTTCCGCTCGGGGGGCGCGCGAAAAACCTTGAATTTTTTGAATCTTGCAAAATTTTAAAGTCGAAAATTTTTCGGCAAAAAATCATTTTTTTCGATTTTTTCCGCTCGGGGGGCGCGCGAAAAACCTTGAATTTTTTGAATCTTGCAAAATTTTAAACTCGAAAATTTTTCGGCAAAAAAACCTTTTTTTGATTTTTTCCGCTCGGGGGGCGCGCGAAAAACCTTGAATTTTTTTAATCTTGCAAAATTTTAAACTCGAAAATTTTTCGGCAAAAAATCATTTTTTTCGATTTTTTCCGCTCGGGGGGCGCGCGAAAAACCTAGAATTTTTTGAATCTTGCAAAATTTTAAACTCGAAAATTTTTCGGCAAAAAATCATTTTTTCGATTTTTTCCGCTCGGGGGGCGCGCGAAAAACCTTGAATTTTTTGAATCTTGCAAAATTTTAAAGTCGAAAATTTTTCGGCAAAAAATCATTTTTTTCGATTTTTTCCGCTCGGGGGGCGCGCGAAAAACCTTGAATTTTTTTAATCTTGCAAAATTTTAAACTCGAAAATTTTTCGGCAAAAAAACCTTTTTTTGATTTTTTCCGCTCGGGGGGCGCGCGAAAAACCTTGAATTTTTTGAATCTTGCAAAATTTTAAACTCGAAAATTTTTCGGCAAAAAATCATTTTTTTCGATTTTTTCCGCTCGGGGGGCGCGCGAAAAACCTAGAATTTTTTGAATCTTGCAAAATTTTAAACTCGAAAATTTTTCGGCAAAAAATCATTTTTTCGATTTTTTCCGCTCGGGGGGCGCGCGAAAAACCTTGAATTTTTTGAATCTTGCAAAATTTTAAACTCGAAAATTTTTCGGCAAAAAATCATTTTTTCGATTTTTTCCGCTCGGGGGGGCGCGCGAAAAACCTTGAATTTTTGAATCTTGCAAAATTTTAAAGTCGAAAATTTTTCGGCAAAAAAACCTTTTTTTGATTTTTTCCGCTCGGGGGGCGCGCGAAAAACCTTGAATTTTTTGAATCTTGCAAAATTTTAAACTCGAAAATTTTTCGGCAAAAAATCATTTTTTTCGATTTTTTCCGCTCGGGGGGCGCGCGAAAAACCTTGAATTTTTTGAATCTTGCAAAATTTTAAAGTCGAAAATTTTTCGGCAAAAAATCATTTTTTTCGATTTTTTCCGCTCGGGGGGCGCGCGAAAAACCTTGAATTTTTTGAATCTTGCAAAATTTTAAACTCGAAAATTTTTCGGCAAAAAAACCTTTTTTTGATTTTTTCCGCTCGGGGGGCGCGCGAAAAACCTTGAATTTTTTGAATCTTGCAAAATTTTAAACTCGAAAATTTTTCGGCAAAAAAACCTTTTTTTGATTTTTTCCGCTCGGGGGGCGCGCGAAAAACCTTGAATTTTTTGAATCTTGCGAAATTTTAAACTCGAAAATTTTTCGGCAAAAAATCATTTTTTTCGATTTTTTCCGCTCGGGGGGCGCGCGAAAAACCTAGAATTTTTTGAATCTTGCAAAATTTTAAACTCGAAAATTTTTCGGCAAAAAATCATTTTTTTCGATTTTTTCCGCTCGGGGGGCGCGCGAAAAACCTTGAATTTTTTGAATCTTGCAAAATTTTAAAGTCGAAAATTTTTCGGCAAAAAATCATTTTTTTCGATTTTTTCCGCTCGGGGGGCGCGCGAAAAACCTTGAATTTTTTGAATCTTGCAAAATTTTAAACTCGAAAATTTTTCGGCAAAAAAACCTTTTTTTGATTTTTTCCGCTCGGGGGGTGCGCGAAAAACCTTGAATTTTTTGAATCTTGCAAAATTTTAAACTCGAAAATTTTTCGGCAAAAAATCATTTTTTTCGATTTTTTCCGCTCGGGGGGCGCGCGAAAAACCTAGAATTTTTTGAATCTTGCAAAATTTTAAACTCGAAAATTTTTCGGCAAAAAATCATTTTTTCGATTTTTTCCGCTCGGGGGGCGCGCGAAAAACCTTGAATTTTTGAATCTTGCAAAATTTTAAAGTCGAAAATTTTTCGGCAAAAAATCATTTTTTTCGATTTTTTCCGCTCGGGGGGCGCGCGAAAAACCTTGAATTTTTTGAATCTTGCAAAATTTTAAAGTCGAAAATTTTTCGGCAAAAAATCATTTTTTTTCGATTTTTTCCGCTCGGGGGGCGCGCGAAAAACCTTGAATTTTTTGAATCTTGCAAAATTTTAAACTCGAAAATTTTTCGGCAAAAAAACCTTTTTTTGATTTTTTCCGCTCGGGGGGCGCGCGAAAAACCTTGAATTTTTTGAATCTTGCAAAATTTTAAACTCGAAAATTTTTCGGCAAAAAAACCTTTTTTTGATTTTTTCCGCTCGGGGGGCGCGCGAAAAACCTTGAATTTTTTGAATCTTGCAAAATTTTAAACTCGAAAATTTTTCGGCAAAAAATCATTTTTTCGATTTTTTCCGCTCGGGGGGCGCGCGAAAAACCTAGAATTTTTTGAATCTTGCAAAATTTTAAACTCGAAAATTTTTCGGCAAAAAAACCTTTTTTTGATTTTTTCCGCTCGGGGGGCGCGCGAAAAACCTTGAATTTTTTGAATCTTGCAAAATTTTAAACTCGAAAATTTTTCGGCAAAAAATCATTTTTTTCGATTTTTTCCGCTCGGGGGGCGCGCGAAAAACCTTGAATTTTTTGAATCTTGCAAAATTTTAAAGTCGAAAATTTTTCGGCAAAAAATCATTTTTTTCGATTTTTTCCGCTCGGGGGGCGCGCGAAAAACCTTGAATTTTTTGAATCTTGCAAAATTTTAAACTCGAAAATTTTTCGGCAAAAAAACCTTTTTTTGATTTTTTCCGCTCGGGGGGCGCGCGAAAAACCTTGAATTTTTTGAATCTTGCAAAATTTTAAACTCGAAAATTTTTCGGCAAAAAATCATTTTTTCGATTTTTTCCGCTCGGGGGGCGCGCGAAAAACCTAGAATTTTTTGAATCTTGCAAAATTTTAAACTCGAAAATTTTTCGGCAAAAAAACCTTTTTTTGATTTTTTCCGCTCGGGGGGTGCGCGAAAAACCTTGAATTTTTTGAATCTTGCAAAATTTTAAACTCGAAAATTTTTCGGCAAAAAATCATTTTTTTCGATTTTTTCCGCTCGGGGGGCGCGCGAAAAACCTTGAATTTTTTGAATCTTGCAAAATTTGAATTTTTTGAATCTTGCAAAATTTTAAACTCGAAAATTTTTCGGCAAAAAAACCTTTTTTTGATTTTTTCCGCTCGGGGGGCGCGCGAAAAACCTTGAATTTTTTTAATCTTGCAAAATTTTAAACTCGAAAATTTTTCGGCAAAAAATCATTTTTTCGATTTTTTCCGCTCGGGGGGCGCGCGAAAAACCTTGAATTTTTTGAATCTTGCAAAATTTTAAACTCGAAAATTTTTCGGCAAAAAATCATTTTTTCGATTTTTTCCGCTCGGGGGGCGCGCGAAAAACCTTGAATTTTTGAATCTTGCAAAATTTTAAAGTCGAAAATTTTTCGGCAAAAAATCATTTTTTTCGATTTTTTCCGCTCGGGGGGCGCGCGAAAAACCTTGAATTTTTTGAATCTTGCAAAATTTTAAACTCGAAAATTTTTCGGCAAAAAATCATTTTTTTCGATTTTTTCCGCTCGGGGGGCGCGCGAAAAACCTAGAATTTTTTGAATCTTGCAAAATTTTAAACTCGAAAATTTTTCGGCAAAAAATCATTTTTTCGATTTTTTCCGCTCGGGGGGCGCGCGAAAAACCTTGAATTTTTGAATCTTGCAAAATTTTAAAGTCGAAAATTTTTCGGCAAAAAATCATTTTTTTCGATTTTTTCCGCTCGGGAGGCGCGCGAAAAACCTTGAATTTTTTGAATCTTGCAAAATTTTAAAGTCGAAAATTTTTCGGCAAAAAATCATTTTTTTCGATTTTTTCCGCTCGGGGGGCGCGCGAAAAACCTTGAATTTTTTGAATCTTGCAAAATTTTAAACTCGAAAATTTTTCGGCAAAAAATCATTTTTTCGATTTTTTCCGCTCGGGGGGCGCGCAAAAAACCTTGAATTTTTTGAATCTTGCAAAATTTTAAACTCGAAAATTTTTCGGCAAAAAATCATTTTTTCGATTTTTTCCGCTCGGGGGGCGCGCGAAAAACCTTGAATTTTTTGAATCTTGCAAAATTTTAAAGTCGAAAATTTTTCGGCAAAAAAACCTTTTTTTGATTTTTTCCGCTCGGGGGGCGCGCGAAAAACCTTGAATTTTTTGAATCTTGCAAAATTTTAAACTCGAAAATTTTTCGGCAAAAAATCATTTTTTTCGATTTTTTCCGCTCGGGGGGCGCGCGAAAAACCTTGAATTTTTTGAATCTTGCAAAATTTTAAAGTCGAAAATTTTTCGGCAAAAAATCATTTTTTTCGATTTTTTCCGCTCGGGGGGCGCGCGAAAAACCTTGAATTTTTTGAATCTTGCAAAATTTTAAACTCGAAAATTTTTCGGCAAAAAAACCTTTTTTTGATTTTTTCCGCTCGGGGGGCGCGCGAAAAACCTTGAATTTTTTGAATCTTGCAAAATTTTAAACTCGAAAATTTTTCGGCAAAAAATCATTTTTTCGATTTTTTCCGCTCGGGGGGCGCGCGAAAAACCTTGAATTTTTTGAATCTTGCAAAATTTTAAAGTCGAAAATTTTTCGGCAAAAAATCATTTTTTTCGATTTTTTCCGCTCGGGGGGCGCGCGAAAAACCTTGAATTTTTTGAATCTTGCAAAATTTTAAACTCGAAAATTTTTCGGCAAAAAAACCTTTTTTTGATTTTTTCCGCTCGGGGGGCGCGCGAAAAACCTTGAATTTTTTGAATCTTGCAAAATTTTAAACTCGAAAATTTTTCGGCAAAAAATCATTTTTTTCGATTTTTTCCGCTCGGGGGGCGCGCGAAAAACCTAGAATTTTTTGAATCTTGCAAAATTTTAAACTCGAAAATTTTTCGGCAAAAAATCATTTTTTCGATTTTTTCCGCTCGGGGGGCGCGCGAAAAACCTTGAATTTTTTGAATCTTGCAAAATTTTAAAGTCGAAAATTTTTCGGCAAAAAATCATTTTTTTCGATTTTTTCCGCTCGGGGGGCGCGCGAAAAACCTTGAATTTTTTGAATCTTGCAAAATTTTAAACTCGAAAATTTTTCGGCAAAAAAACCTTTTTTTGATTTTTTCCGCTCGGGGGGCGCGCGAAAAACCTTGAATTTTTTTAATCTTGCAAAATTTTAAACTCGAAAATTTTTCGGCAAAAAATCATTTTTTTCGATTTTTTCCGCTCGGGGGGCGCGCGAAAAACCTAGAATTTTTTGAATCTTGCAAAATTTTAAACTCGAAAATTTTTCGGCAAAAAATCATTTTTTTCGATTTTTTCCGCTCGGGGGGCGCGCGAAAAACCTTGAATTTTTTGAATCTTGCAAAATTTTAAAGTCGAAAATTTTTCGGCAAAAAATCATTTTTTTCGATTTTTTCCGCTCGGGGGGCGCGCGAAAAACCTTGAATTTTTTGAATCTTGCAAAATTTTAAACTCGAAAATTTTTCGGCAAAAAAACCTTTTTTTGATTTTTTCCGCTCGGGGGGCGCGCGAAAAACCTTGAATTTTTTGAATCTTGCAAAATTTTAAACTCGAAAATTTTTCGGCAAAAAATCATTTTTTTCGATTTTTTCCGCTCGGGGGGCGCGCGAAAAACCTAGAATTTTTTGAATCTTGCAAAATTTTAAACTCGAAAATTTTTCGGCAAAAAATCATTTTTTCGATTTTTTCCGCTCGGGGGGCGCGCGAAAAACCTTGAATTTTTTGAATCTTGCAAAATTTTAAACTCGAAAATTTTTCGGCAAAAAATCATTTTTTCGATTTTTTCCGCTCGGGGGGGGCGCGCGAAAAACCTTGAATTTTTGAATCTTGCAAAATTTTAAAGTCGAAAATTTTTCGGCAAAAAAACCTTTTTTTGATTTTTTCCGCTCGGGGGGCGCGCGAAAAACCTTGAATTTTTTGAATCTTGCAAAATTTTAAACTCGAAAATTTTTCGGCAAAAAATCATTTTTTTCGATTTTTTCCGCTCGGGGGGCGCGCGAAAAACCTTGAATTTTTTGAATCTTGCAAAATTTTAAAGTCGAAAATTTTTCGGCAAAAAATCATTTTTTTCGATTTTTTCCGCTCGGGGGGCGCGCGAAAAACCTTGAATTTTTTGAATCTTGCAAAATTTTAAACTCGAAAATTTTTCGGCAAAAAAACCTTTTTTTGATTTTTTCCGCTCGGGGGGCGCGCGAAAAACCTTGAATTTTTTGAATCTTGCAAAATTTTAAACTCGAAAATTTTTCGGCAAAAAAACCTTTTTTTGATTTTTTCCGCTCGGGGGGCGCGCGAAAAACCTTGAATTTTTTGAATCTTGCGAAATTTTAAACTCGAAAATTTTTCGGCAAAAAATCATTTTTTTCGATTTTTTCCGCTCGGGGGGCGCGCGAAAAACCTAGAATTTTTTGAATCTTGCAAAATTTTAAACTCGAAAATTTTTCGGCAAAAAATCATTTTTTTCGATTTTTTCCGCTCGGGGGGCGCGCGAAAAACCTTGAATTTTTTGAATCTTGCAAAATTTTAAAGTCGAAAATTTTTCGGCAAAAAATCATTTTTTTCGATTTTTTCCGCTCGGGGGGCGCGCGAAAAACCTTGAATTTTTTGAATCTTGCAAAATTTTAGACTCGAAAATTTTTCGGCAAAAAAACCTTTTTTTGATTTTTTCCGCTCGGGGGGTGCGCGAAAAACCTTGAATTTTTTGAATCTTGCAAAATTTTAAACTCGAAAATTTTTCGGCAAAAAATCATTTTTTTCGATTTTTTCCGCTCGGGGGGCGCGCGAAAAACCTAGAATTTTTTGAATCTTGCAAAATTTTAAACTCGAAAATTTTTCGGCAAAAAATCATTTTTTCGATTTTTTCCGCTCGGGGGGCGCGCGAAAAACCTTGAATTTTTGAATCTTGCAAAATTTTAAAGTCGAAAATTTTTCGGCAAAAAATCATTTTTTTCGATTTTTTCCGCTCGGGGGGCGCGCGAAAAACCTTGAATTTTTTGAATCTTGCAAAATTTTAAAGTCGAAAATTTTTCGGCAAAAAATCATTTTTTTTCGATTTTTTCCGCTCGGGGGGCGCGCGAAAAACCTTGAATTTTTTGAATCTTGCAAAATTTTAAACTCGAAAATTTTTCGGCAAAAAAACCTTTTTTTGATTTTTTCCGCTCGGGGGGCGCGCGAAAAACCTTGAATTTTTTGAATCTTGCAAAATTTTAAACTCGAAAATTTTTCGGCAAAAAAACCTTTTTTTGATTTTTTCCGCTCGGGGGGCGCGCGAAAAACCTTGAATTTTTTGAATCTTGCAAAATTTTAAACTCGAAAATTTTTCGGCAAAAAATCATTTTTTCGATTTTTTCCGCTCGGGGGGCGCGCGAAAAACCTAGAATTTTTTGAATCTTGCAAAATTTTAAACTCGAAAATTTTTCGGCAAAAAAACCTTTTTTTGATTTTTTCCGCTCGGGGGGCGCGCGAAAAACCTTGAATTTTTTGAATCTTGCAAAATTTTAAACTCGAAAATTTTTCGGCAAAAAATCATTTTTTTCGATTTTTTCCGCTCGGGGGGCGCGCGAAAAACCTTGAATTTTTTGAATCTTGCAAAATTTTAAAGTCGAAAATTTTTCGGCAAAAAATCATTTTTTTCGATTTTTTCCGCTCGGGGGGCGCGCGAAAAACCTTGAATTTTTTGAATCTTGCAAAATTTTAAACTCGAAAATTTTTCGGCAAAAAAACCTTTTTTTGATTTTTTCCGCTCGGGGGGCGCGCGAAAAACCTTGAATTTTTTGAATCTTGCAAAATTTTAAACTCGAAAATTTTTCGGCAAAAAATCATTTTTTCGATTTTTTCCGCTCGGGGGGCGCGCGAAAAACCTAGAATTTTTTGAATCTTGCAAAATTTTAAACTCGAAAATTTTTCGGCAAAAAAACCTTTTTTTGATTTTTTCCGCTCGGGGGGTGCGCGAAAAACCTTGAATTTTTTGAATCTTGCAAAATTTTAAACTCGAAAATTTTTCGGCAAAAAATCATTTTTTTCGATTTTTTCCGCTCGGGGGGCGCGCGAAAAACCTTGAATTTTTTGAATCTTGCAAAATTTTAAAGTCGAAAATTTTTCGGCAAAAAATCATTTTTTTCGATTTTTTCCGCTCGGGGGGCGCGCGAAAAACCTTGAATTTTTTGAATCTTGCAAAATTTTAAACTCGAAAATTTTTCGGCAAAAAAACCTTTTTTTGATTTTTTCCGCTCGGGGGGCGCGCGAAAAACCTTGAATTTTTTGAATCTTGCAAAATTTTAAACTCGAAAATTTTTCGGCAAAAAATCATTTTTTCGATTTTTTCCGCTCGGGGGGCGCGCGAAAAACCTAGAATTTTTTGAATCTTGCAAAATTTTAAACTCGAAAATTTTTCGGCAAAAAAACCTTTTTTTGATTTTTTCCGCTCGGGGGGCGCGCGAAAAACCTTGAATTTTTTGAATCTTGCAAAATTTTAAACTCGAAAATTTTTCGGCAAAAAATCATTTTTTTCGATTTTTTCCGCTCGGGGGGCGCGCGAAAAACCTAGAATTTTTTGAATCTTGCAAAATTTTAAACTCGAAAATTTTTCGGCAAAAAATCATTTTTTCGATTTTTTCCGCTCGGGGGGCGCGCGAAAAACCTTGAATTTTTGAATCTTGCAAAATTTTAAAGTCGAAAATTTTTCGGCAAAAAATCATTTTTTTCGATTTTTTCCGCTCGGGGGGCGCGCGAAAAACCTTGAATTTTTTGAATCTTGCAAAATTTTAAACTTGAAAATTTTTCGGCAAAAAATCATTTTTTCGATTTTTTCCGCTCGGGGGGCGCGCGAAAAACCTAGAATTTTTTGAATCTTGCAAAATTTTAAACTCGAAAATTTTTCGGCAAAAAAACCTTTTTTTGATTTTTTCCGCTCGGGGGGCGCGCGAAAAACCTTGAATTTTTTGAATCTTGCAAAATTTTAAACTCGAAAATTTTTCGGCAAAAAATCATTTTTTTCGATTTTTTGCGCTCGGGGGGCGCGCGAAAAACCTTGAATTTTTTGAATCTTGCAAAATTTTAAACTCGAAAATTTTTCGGCAAAAAATCATTTTTTAGATTTTTTCCGCTCGGGGGGGCGCGCGAAAAACCTTGAATTTTTGAATCTTGCAAAATTTTAAAGTCGAAAATTTTTCGACAAAAAATCATTTTTTTCGATTTTTTCCGCTCGGGGGGCGCGCGAAAAACCTTGAATTTTTTGAATCTTGCAAAATTTTAAACTCGAAAATTTTTCGGCAAAAAAACCTTTTTTTGATTTTTTCCGCTCGGGGGGCGCGCGAAAAACCTTGAATTTTTTGAATCTTGCAAAATTTTTAACTCGAAAATTTTTCGGCAAAAAATCATTTTTTCGATTTTTTCCGCTCGGGGGGCGCGCGAAAAACCTTGAATTTTTTGAATCTTGCAAAATTTTAAACTCGAAAATTTTTCGGCAAAAAATCATTTTTTTCGATTTTTTCCGCTCGGGGGGCGCGCGAAAAACCTTGAATTTTTGAATCTTGCAAAATTTTAAAGTCGAAAATTTTTCGGCAAAAAATCATTTTTTTCGATTTTTTCCGCTCGGAGGGCGCGCGAAAAACCTTGAATTTTTTGAATCTTGCAAAATTTTAAACTCGAAAATTTTTCGGCAAAAAATCATTTTTTTCGATTTTTCCGCTCGGGGGGCGCGCGAAAAACCTAGAATTTTTTGAATCTTGCAAAATTTTAAACTCGAAAATTTTTCGGCAAAAAATCATTTTTTCGATTTTTTCCGCTCGGGGGGCGCGCGAAAAACCTTGAATTTTTGAATCTTGCAAAATTTTAAAGTCGAAAATTTTTCGGCAAAAAATCATTTTTTTCGATTTTTTCCGCTCGGGGGGCGCGCGAAAAACCTTGAATTTTTTGAATCTTGCAAAATTTTAATGTCGAAAATTTTTCGGCAAAAAATCATTTTTTTCGATTTTTTCCGCTCGGGGGGCGCGCGAAAAACCTTGAATTTTTTTAATCTTGCAAAATTTTAAACTCGAAAATTTTTCGGCAAAAAATCATTTTTTCGATTTTTTCCGCTCGGGGGGGCGCGCGAAAAACCTTGAATTTTTTGAATCTTGCAAAATTTTAAACTCGAAAATTTTTCGGCAAAAAATCATTTTTTCGATTTTTTCCGCTCGGGGGGCGCGCGAAAAACCTTGAATTTTTGAATCTTGCAAAATTTTAAAGTCGAAAATTTTTCGGCAAAAAAACCTTTTTTTGATTTTTTCCGCTCGGGGGGCGCGCGAAAAACCTTGAATTTTTTGAATCTTGCAAAATTTTAAACTCGAAAATTTTTCGGCAAAAAATCATTTTTTTCGATTTTTTCCGCTCGGGGGGCGCGCGAAAAACCTAGAATTTTTTGAATCTTGCAAAATTTTAAACTCGAAAATTTTTCGGCAAAAAATCATTTTTTTCGATTTTTTCCGCTCGGGGGGCGCGCGAAAAACCTTGAATTTTTTGAATCTTGCAAAATTTTAAACTCGAAAATTTTTCGGCAAAAAAATCATTTTTTCGATTATTTCCGCTCGGGGGGCGCGCGAAAAACCTTGAATTTTTGAATCTTGCAAAATTTTAAAGTCGAAAATTTTTCGGCAAAAAATCATTTTTTTCGATTTTTTCCGCTCGGGGGGCGCGCGAAAAACCTTGAATTTTTTGAATCTTGCAAAATTTTAAAGTCGAAAATTTTTCGGCAAAAAATCATTTTTTTCGATTTTTTCCGCTCGGGGGGCGCGCGAAAAACCTTGAATTTTTTGAATCTTGCAAAATTTTAAACTCGAAAATTTTTCGGCAAAAAATCATTTTTTTCGATTTTTTCCGCTCGGGGGGCGCGCAAAAAACCTTGAATTTTTTGAATCTTGCAAAATTTTAAACTCGAAAATTTTTCGGCAAAAAAATCATTTTTTCGATTTTTTCCGCTCGGGGGGCGCGCGAAAAACCTTGAATTTTTGAATCTTGCAAAATTTTAAAGTCGAAAATTTTTCGGCAAAAAATCATTTTTTTCGATTTTTTCCGCTCGGGGGGCGCGCGAAAAACCTTGAATTTTTTGAATCTTGCAAAATTTTAAAGTCGAAAATTTTTCGGCAAAAAATCATTTTTTTCGATTTTTTCCGCTCGGGGGGCGCGCGAAAAACCTTGAATTTTTTGAATCTTGCAAAATTTTAAACTCGAAAATTTTTCGGCAAAAAAACCTTTTTTTGATTTTTTCCGCTCGGGGGGCGCGCGAAAAACCTTGAATTTTTTGAATCTTGCAAAATTTTAAACTCGAAAATTTTTCGGCAAAAAATCATTTTTTCGATTTTTTCCGCTCGGGGGGCGCGCGAAAAACCTTGAATTTTTTGAATCTTGCAAAATTTTAAACTCGAAAATTTTTCGGCAAAAAAACCTTTTTTTGATTTTTTCCGCTCGGGGGGCGCGCGAAAAACCTTGAATTTTTTGAATCTTGCAAAATTTTAAACTCGAAAATTTTTCGGCAAAAAATCATTTTTTTCGATTTTTTCCGCTCGGGGGGCGCGCGAAAAACCTAGAATTGTTTGAATCTTGCAAAATTTTAAACTCAAAAATTTTTCGGCAAAAAATCATTTTTTTCGATTTTTTCCGCTCGGGGGGCGCGCGAAAAACCTTGAATTTTTTGAATCTTGCAAAATTTTAAACTCGAAAATTTTTCGGCAAAAAAACCTTTTTTTGATTTTTTCCGCTCGGGGGGCGCGCGAAAAACCTTGAATTTTTTGAATCTTGCAAAATTTTAAACTCGAAAATTTTTCGGCAAAAAATCATTTTTTCGATTTTTTCCGCTCGGGGGGCGCGCGAAAAACCTAGAATTTTTTGAATCTTGCAAAATTTTAAACTCGAAAATTTTTCGGCAAAAAAACATTTTTTTGATTTTTTCCGCTCGGGGGGCGCGCGAAAAACCTTGAATTTTTTGAATCTTGCAAAATTTTAAACTCGAAAATTTTTCGGCAAAAAATCATTTTTTTCGATTTTTTCCGCTCGGGGGGCGCGCGAAAAACCTAGAATTTTTTGAATCTTGCAAAATTTTAAACTCGAAAATTTTTCGGCAAAAAATCATTTTTTCGATTTTTTCCGCTCGGGGGGCGCGCGAAAAACCTTGAATTTTTGAATCTTGCAAAATTTTAAAGTCGAAAATTTTTCGGCAAAAAATCATTTTTTTCGATTTTTTCCGCTCGGGGGGCGCGCGAAAAACCTTGAATTTTTTGAATCTTGCAAAATTTTAAAGTCGAAAATTTTTCGGCAAAAAATCATTTTTTCGATTTTTTCCGCTCGGGGGGCGCGCGAAAAACCTTGAATTTTTTGAATCTTGCAAAATTTTAAACTCGAAAATTTTTCGGCAAAAAATCATTTTTTTCGATTTTTTCCGCTCGGGGGGCGCGCGAAAAACCTTGAATTTTTTGAATCTTGCAAAATTTTAAACTCGAAAATTTTTCGGCAAAAAAATCATTTTTTTCGATTTTTTCCGCTCGGGGGGCGCGCGAAAAACCTAGAATTTTTTGAATCTTGCAAAATTTTAAACTCGAAAATTTTTCGGCAAAAAATCATTTTTTCGATTTTTTCCGCTCGGGGGGCGCGCGAAAAACCTTGAATTTTTGAATCTTGCAAAATTTTAAAGTCGAAAATTTTTCGGCAAAAAAACATTTTTTTCGATTTTTTCCGCTCGGGGGGCGCGCGAAAAACCTTGAATTTTTGAATCTTGCAAAATTTTAAAGTCGAAAATTTTTCGGCAAAAAATCATTTTTTTCGATTTTTTCCGCTCGGGGGGCGCGCGAAAAACCTTGAATTTTTTGAATCTTGCAAAATTTTAAAGTCGAAAATTTTTCGGCAAAAAATCATTTTTTTCGATTTTTTCCGCTCGGGGGGCGCGCGAAAAACCTTGAATTTTTTGAATCTTGCAAAATTTTAAACTCGAAAATTTTTCGGCAAAAAAACCTTTTTTTGATTTTTTCCGCTCGGGGGGCGCGCGAAAAACCTTGAATTTTTTGAATCTTGCAAAATTTTAAACTCGAAAATTTTTCGGCAAAAAATCATTTTTTCGATTTTTTCCGCTCGGGGGGCGCGCGAAAAACCTAGAATTTTTTGAATCTTGCAAAATTTTAAACTCGAAAATTTTTCGGCAAAAAAACCTTTTTTTGATTTTTTCCGCTCGGGGGGCGCGCGAAAAACCTTGAATTTTTTGAATCTTGCAAAATTTTAAACTCGAAAATTTTTCGGCAAAAAATCATTTTTTTCGATTTTTTCCGCTCGGGGGGCGCGCGAAAAACCTAGAATTGTTTGAATCTTGCAAAATTTTAAACTCGAAAATTTTTCGGCAAAAAATCATTTTTTTCGATTTTTTCCGCTCGGGGGGCGCGCGAAAAACCTTGAATTTTTTGAATCTTGCAAAATTTTAATGTCGAAAATTTTTCGGCAAAAAATCATTTTTTTCGATTTTTTCCGCTCGGGGGGCGCGCGAAAAACCTTGAATTTTTTGAATCTTGCAAAATTTTAAACTCGAAAATTTTTCGGCAAAAAAACCTTTTTTTGATTTTTTCCGCTCGGGGGGCGCGCGAAAAACCTTGAATTTTTTGAATCTTGCAAAATTTTAAACTCGAAAATTTTTCGGCAAAAAATCATTTTTTTCGATTTTTTCCGCTCGGGGGGCGCGCGAAAAACCTAGAATTTTTTGAATCTTGCAAAATTTTAAACTCGAAAATTTTTCGGCAAAAAAACATTTTTTTGATTTTTTCCGCTCGGGGGGCGCGCGAAAAACCTTGAATTTTTTGAATCTTGCAAAATTTTAAACTCGAAAATTTTTCGGCAAAAAATCATTTTTTTTGATTTTTTCCGCTCGGGGGGCGCGCGAAAACCCTTGAATTTTTTGAATCTTGCAAAATTTTAAACTCGAAAATTTTTCGGCAAAAAATCATTTTTTCGATTTTTTCCGCTCGGGGGGCGCGCGAAAAACCTTGAATTTTTGAATCTTGCAAAATTTTAAAGTCGAAAATTTTTCGGCAAAAAATCATTTTTTTCGATTTTTTCCGCTCGGGGGGCGCGCGAAAAACCTTGAATTTTTTGAATCTTGCAAAATTTTAAAGTCGAAAATTTTTCGGCAAAAAATCATTTTTTCGATTTTTTCCGCTCGGGGGGCGCGCGAAAAACCTTGAATTTTTTGAATCTTGCAAAATTTTAAACTCGAAAATTTTTCGGCAAAAAAACCTTTTTTTGATTTTTTCCGCTCGGGGGGCGCGCGAAAAACCTTGAATTTTTTGAATCTTGCAAAATTTTAAACTCGAAAATTTTTCGGCAAAAAAACCTTTTTTTGATTTTTTCCGCTCGGGGGGCGCGCGAAAAACCTTGAATTTTTTGAATCTTGCAAAATTTTAAACTCGAAAATTTTTCGGCAAAAAATCATTTTTTCGATTTTTTCCGCTCGGGGGGCGCGCGAAAAACCTAGAATTTTTTGAATCTTGCAAAATTTTAAACTCGAAAATTTTTCGGCAAAAAAACCTTTTTTTGATTTTTTCCGCTCGGGGGGCGCGCGAAAAACCTTGAATTTTTTTAATCTTGCAAAATTTTAAACTCGAAAATTTTTCGGCAAAAAATCATTTTTTTCGATTTTTTCCGCTCGGGGGGCGCGCGAAAAACCTAGAATTTTTTGAATCTTGCAAAATTTTAAACTCGAAAATTTTTCGGCAAAAAATCATTTTTTCGATTTTTTCCGCTCGGGGGGCGCGCGAAAAACCTTGAATTTTTTGAATCTTGCAAAATTTTAAACTCGAAAATTTTTCGGCAAAAAATCATTTTTTCGAGTTTTTCCGCTCGGGGGGCGCGCGAAAAACCTTGAATTTTTGAATCTTGCAAAATTTTAAAGTCGAAAATTTTTCGGCAAAAAATCATTTTTTTCGATTTTTTCCGCTCGGGGGCGCGCGAAAAACCTTGAATTTTTTGAATCTTGCAAAATTTTAAAGTCGAAAATTTTTCGGCAAAAAATCATTTTTTTCGATTTTTTCCGCTCGGGGGGCGCGCGAAAAACCTAGAATTTTTTGAATCTTGCAAAATTTTAAACTCGAAAATTTTTCGGCAAAAAAACCTTTTTTTGATTTTTTCCGCTCGGGGGGCGCGCGAAAAACCTTGAATTTTTTGAATCTTGCAAAATTTTAAACTCGAAAATTTTTCGGCAAAAAATCATTTTTTTTCGATTTTTTCCGCTCGGGGGGCGCGCGAAAAACCTAGAATTTTTTGAATCTTGCAAAATTTTAAACTCGAAAATTTTTCGGCAAAAAATCATTTTTTCGATTTTTTCCGCTCGGGGGGCGCGCGAAAAACCTAGAATTTTTTGAATCTTGCAAAATTTTAAACTCGAAAATTTTTCGGCAAAAAAACCTTTTTTTGATTTTTTCCGCTCGGGGGGCGCGCGAAAAACCTTGAATTTTTTGAATCTTGCAAAATTTTAAACTCGAAAATTTTTCGGCAAAAAATCATTTTTTTCGATTTTTTCCGCTCGGGGGGCGCGCGAAAAACCTTGAATTTTTTGAATCTTGCAAAATTTTAAACTCGAAAATTTTTCGGCAAAAAATCATTTTTTCGATTTTTTCCGCTCGGGGGGCGCGCGAAAAACCTTGAATTTTTTGAATCTTGCAAAATTTTAAACTCGAAAATTTTTCGGCAAAAAAACCTTTTTTTGATTTTTTCCGCTCGGGGGGCGCGCGAAAAACCTTGAATTTTTTGAATCTTGCAAAATTTTAAACTCAAAAATTTTTCGGCAAAAAATCATTTTTTTCGATTTTTTCCGCTCGGGGGGCGCGCGAAAAACCTAGAACTTTTTGAATCTTGCAAAATTTTAAACTCGAAATTTTTTCGGCAAAAAATCATTTTTTCGATTTTTTCCGCTCGGGGGGCGCGCGAAAAACCTAGAATTTTTTGAATGTTGCAAAATTTTAAACTCGAAAATTTTTCGGCAAAAAAACCTTTTTTTGATTTTTTCCGCTCGGGGGGCGCGCGAAAAACCTTGAATTTTTTTAATCTTGCAAAATTTTAAACTCGAAAATTTTTCGGCAAAAAATCATTTTTTTCGATTTTTTCCGCTCGGGGGGCGCGCGAAAAACCTTGAATTTTTTGAATCTTGCAAAATTTTAAACTCGAAAATTTTTCGGCAAAAAATCATTTTTTTCGATTTTTTCCGCTCGGGGGGCGCGCGAAAAACCTTGAATTTTTTGAATCTTGCAAAATTTTAAACTCGAAAATTTTTCGGCAAAAAATTATTTTTTCGATTTTTTCCGCTCGGGGGGCGCGCGAAAAACCTAGAATTTTTTGAATCTTGCAAAATTTTAAACTCGAAAATTTTTCGGCAAAAAAACCTTTTTTTGATTTTTTCCGCTCGGGGGGCGCACGAAAAACCTTGAATTTTTTGAATCTTGCAAAATTTTAAAGTCGAAAATTTTTCGGCAAAAAATCATTTTTTTCGATTTTTTCCGCTCGGGGGGCGCGCGAAAAACCTTGAATTTTTTGAATCTTGCAAAATTTTAAACTCGAAAATTTTTCGGCAAAAAAACCTTTTTTTGATTTTTTCCGCTCGGGGGGCGCGCGAAAAACCTTGAATTTTTTGAATCTTGCAAAATTTTAAACTCGAAAATTTTTCGGCAAAAAATCATTTTTTCGATTTTTTCCGCTCGGGGGGCGCGCGAAAAACCTAGAATTTTTTGAATCTTGCAAAATTTTAAACTCGAAAATTTTTCGGCAAAAAAACCTTTTTTTGATTTTTTCCGCTCGGGGGGCGCGCGAAAAACCTTGAATTTTTTGAATCTTGCAAAATTTTAAACTCGAAAATTTTTCGGCAAAAAATCATTTTTTTCGATTTTTTCCGCTCGGGGGGCGCGCGAAAAACCTAGAATTTTTTTAATCTTGCAAAATTTTAAACTCGAAAATTTTTCGGCAAAAAATCATTTTTTTCGATTTTTTCCGCTCGGGGGGCGCGCGAAAAACCTTGAATTTTTTGAATCTTGCAAAATTTTAAACTCGAAAATTTTTCGGCAAAAAATCATTTTTTCGAGTTTTTCCGCTCGGGGGGCGCGCGAAAAACCTTGAATTTTTGAATCTTGCAAAATTTTAAAGTCGAAAATTTTTCGGCAAAAAATCATTTTTTTCGATTTTTTCCGCTCGGGGGGCGCGCGAAAAACCTTGATTTTTTTGAATCTTGCAAAATTTTAAAGTCGAAAATTTTTCGGCAAAAAATCATTTTTTTCGATTTTTTCCGCTCGGGGGGCGCGCGAAAAACCTTGAATTTTTTGAATCTTGCAAAATTTTAAACTCGAAAATTTTTCGGCAAAAAAACCTTTTTTTGATTTTTTCCGCTCGGGGGGCGCGCGAAAAACCTTGAATTTTTTGAATCTTGCAAAATTTTAAACTCGAAAATTTTTCGGCAAAAAATCATTTTTTCGATTTTTTCCGCTCGGGGGGCGCGCGAAAAACCTAGAATTTTTTGAATCTTGCAAAATTTTAAACTCGAAAATTTTTCGGCAAAAAAACCTTTTTTTGATTTTTTCCGCTCGGGGGGCGCGCGAAAAACCTTGAATTTTTTGAATCTTGCAAAATTTTAAACTCGAAAATTTTTCGGCAAAAAAACCTTTTTTTGATTTTTTCCGCTCGGGGAGCGCGCGAAAAACCTTGAATTTTTTGAATCTTGCAAAATTTTAAACTCGAAAATTTTTCGGCAAAAAATCATTTTTTCGATTTTTTCCGCTCGGGGGGCGCGCGAAAAACCTAGAATTTTTTGAATCTTGCAAAATTTTAAACTCGAAAATTTTTCGGCAAAAAAACCTTTTTTTGATTTTTTCCGCTCGGGGGGCGCGCGAAAAACCTAGAATTTTTTGAATCTTGCAAAATTTTAAACTCGAAAATTTTTCGGCAAAAAATCATTTTTTTCGATTTTTTCCGCTCGGGGGGCGCGCGAAAAACCTTGAATTTTTTGAATCTTGCAAAATTTTAAAGTCGAAAATTTTTCGGCAAAAAATAATTTTTTTCGATTTTTTCCGCTCGGGGGGCGCGCGAAAAACCTTGAATTTTTTGAATCTTGCAAAATTTTAAACTCGAAAGTTTTTCGGCAAAAAAACCTTTTTTTGATTTTTTCCGCTCTGGGGGCGCGAAAAACCTTGAATTTTTTGAATCTTGCAAAATTTTAAACTCGAAAATTTTTCGGCAAAAAATCATTTTTTCGATTTTTTCCGCTCGGGGGGCGCGCGAAAAACTTAGAATTTTTTGAATCTTGCAAAATTTTAAACTCGAAAATTTTTCGGCAAAAAAACCTTTTTTTGATTTTTTCCGCTCGGGGGGCGCGCGAAAAACCTTGAATTTTTTGAATCTTGCAAAATTTTAAACTCGAAAATTTTTCGGCAAAAAATCATTTTTTTCGATTTTTTCCGCTCGGGGGGCGCGCGAAAAACCTAGAATTTTTTGAATCTTGCAAAATTTTAAACTCGAAAATTTTTCGGCAAAAAATCATTTTTTCGATTTTTTCCGCTCGGGGGGCGCGCGAAAAACCTTGAATTTTTGAATCTTGCAAAATTTTAAAGTCGAAAATTTTTCGGCAAAAAATCATTTTTTTCGATTTTTTCCGCTCGGGGGGCGCGCGAAAAACCTTGAATTTTTTGAATCTTGCAAAATTTTAAAGTCGAAAATTTTTCGGCAAAAAATCATTTTTTCGATTTTTTCCGCTCGGGGGGCGCGCGAAAAACCTAGAATTTTTTGAATCTTGCAAAATTTTAAACTCGAAAATTTTTCGGCAAAAAAACCTTTTTTTGATTTTTTCCGCTCGGGGGGCGCGCGAAAAACCTTGAATTTTTGAATCTTGCAAAATTTTAAAGTCGAAAATTTTTCGGCAAAAAATCATTTTTTTCGACTTTTTCCGCTCGGGGGGCGCGCGAAAAACCTTGAATTTTTTGAATCTTGCAAAATTTTAAAGTCGAAAATTTTTCGGCAAAAAATCATTTTTTTCGATTTTTTCCGCTCGGGGGGCGCGCGAAAAACCTTGAATTTTTTGAATCTTGCAAAATTTTAAACTCGAAAATTTTTCGGCAAAAAAACCTTTTTTTGATTTTTTCCGCTCGGGGGGCGCGCGAAAAACCTTGAATTTTTTGAATCTTGCAAAATTTTAAACTCGAAAATTTTTCGGCAAAAAATCATTTTTTCGATTTTTTCCGCTCGGGGGGCGCGCGAAAAACCTAGAATTTTTTGAATCTTGCAAAATTTTAAACTCGAAAATTTTTCGGCAAAAAAACCTTTTTTTGATTTTTTCCGCTCGGGGGGCACGCGAAAAACCTAGAATTTTTTGAATCTTGCAAAATTTTAAACTCGAAAATTTTTCGGCAAAAAATCATTTTTTTCGATTTTTTCCGCTCGGGGGGCGCGCGAAAAACCTTGAATTTTTTGAATCTTGCAAAATTTTAAACTCGAAAATTTTTCGGCAAAAAATAATTTTTTTCGATTTTTTCCGCTCGGGGGGCGCGCGAAAAACCTTGAATTTTTTGAATCTTGCAAAATTTTAAACTCGAAAGTTTTTCGGCAAAAAAACCTTTTTTTGATTTTTTCCGCTCGGGGGGCGCGAAAAACCTTGAATTTTTTGAATCTTGCAAAATTTTAAACTCGAAAATTTTTCGGCAAAAAATCATTTTTTCGATTTTTTCCGCTCGGGGGGCGCGCGAAAAACTTAGAATTTTTTGAATCTTGCAAAATTTTAAACTCGAAAATTTTTCGGCAAAAAAACCTTTTTTTGATTTTTTCCGCTCGGGGGGCGCGCGAAAAACCTTGAATTTTTTGAATCTTGCAAAATTTTAAACTCGAAAATTTTTCGGCAAAAAATCATTTTTTTCGATTTTTTCCGCTCGGGGGGGCGCGCGAAAAACCTAGAATTTTTTGAATCTTGCAAAATTTTAAACTCGAAAATTTTTCGGCAAAAAATCATTTTTTCGATTTTTTCCGCTCGGGGGGCGCGCGAAAAACCTTGAATTTTTGAATCTTGCAAAATTTTAAAGTCGAAAATTTTTCGGCAAAAAATCATTTTTTTCGATTTTTTCCGCTCGGGGGGCGCGCGAAAAACCTTAAATTTTTTGAATCTTGCAAAATTTTAAAGTCGAAAATTTTTCGGCAAAAAATCATTTTTTCGATTTTTTCCGCTCGGGGGGCGCGCGAAAAACCTAGAATTTTTTGAATCTTGCAAAATTTTAAACTCGAAAATTTTTCGGCAAAAAATCATTTTTTCGATTTTTTCCGCTCGGGGGGCGCGCGAAAAACCTTGAATTTTTTTAATCTTGCAAAATTTTAAACTCGAAAATTTTTCGGCAAAAAATCATTTTTTTCGATTTTTTCCGCTCGGGGGGCGCGCGAAAAACCTAGAATTTTTTGAATCTTGCAAAATTTTAAACTCGAAAATTTTTCGGCAAAAAATCATTTTTTCGATTTTTTCCGCTCGGGGGGCGCGCGAAAAACCTTGAATTTTTTAATCTTGCAAAATTTTAAAGTCGAAAATTTTTCGGCAAAAAAACATTTTTTTCGATTTTTTCCGCTCGGGGGGCGCGCAAAAAACCTTGAATTTTTTGAATCTTGCAAAATTTTAAAGTCGAAAATTTTTCGGCAAAAAAACCTTTTTTTGATTTTTTCCGCTCGGGGGGCGCGCGAAAAACCTTGAATTTTTTGAATCTTGCAAAATTTTAAACTCGAAAATTTTTCGGCAAAAAAACCTTTTTTTGATTTTTTCCGCTCGGGGGGCGCGCGAAAAACCTTGAATTTTTTGAATCTTGCAAAATTTTAAACTCGAAAATTTTTCGGCAAAAAAACCTTTTTTTGATTTTTTCCGCTCGGGGGGCGCGCGAAAAACCTTGAATTTTTTGAATCTTGCAAAATTTTAAACTCGAAAATTTTTCGGCAAAAAATCATTTTTTCGATTTTTTCC
This sequence comes from Uranotaenia lowii, assembly GCF_029784155.1. NCBI lineage: Eukaryota > Metazoa > Arthropoda > Insecta > Diptera > Culicidae > Uranotaenia > Uranotaenia lowii. The sequence continues at coordinate 148,011 of NW_026598179.1, read as the reverse complement.
GCTCGGGGGGCGCGCGAAAAACCTAGAATTTTTTGAATCTTGCAAAATTTTAAACTCGAAAATTTTTCGGCAAAAAAACCTTTTTTTGATTTTTTCCGCTCGGGGGGCGCGCGAAAAACCTTGAATTTTTTGAATCTTGCAAAATTTTAAACTCGAAAATTTTTCGGCAAAAAAACCTTTTTTTGATTTTTTCCGCTCGGGGGGCGCGCGAAAAACCTTGAATTTTTTGAATCTTGCAAAATTTTAAACTCGAAAATTTTTCGGCAAAAAATCATTTTTTCGATTTTTTCCGCTCGGGGGGCGCGCGAAAAACCTAGAATTTTTTGAATCTTGCAAAATTTTAAACTCGAAAATTTTTCGGCAAAAAAACCTTTTTTGGATTTTTTCCGCTCGGGGGGCGCGCGAAAAACCTAGAATTTTTTGAATCTTGCAAAATTTTAATTTCGAAAATTTTTCGGCAAAAAATCATTTTTTTCGATTTTTTCCGCTCGGGGGGCGCGCGAAAAACCTTGAATTTTTTGAATCTTGCAAAATTTTAAAGTCGAAAATTTTTCGGCAAAAAATAATTTTTTTCGATTTTTTCCGCTCGGGGGGCGCGCGAAAAACCTTGAATTTTTTGAATCTTGCAAAATTTTAAACTCGAAAGTTTTTCGGCAAAAAAACCTTTTTTTGATTTTTTCCGCTCGGGGGGCGCGAAAAACCTTGAATTTTTTGAATCTTGCAAAATTTTAAACTCGAAAATTTTTCGGCAAAAAATCATTTTTTCGATTTTTTCCGCTCGGGGGGCGCGCGAAAAACTTAGAATTTTTTGAATCTTGCAAAATTTTAAACTCGAAAAATTTTCGGCAAAAAAACCTTTTTTTGATTTTTTCCGCTCGGGGGGCGCGCGAAAAACCTTGAATTTTTTGAATCTTGCAAAATTTTAAAGTCGAAAATTTTTCGGCAAAAAATCGTTTTTTTCGATTTTTTCCGCTCGGGGGGCGCGCGAAAAACCTTGAATTTTTTTAATCTTGCAAAATTTTAAACTCGAAAATTTTTCGGCAAAAAAACCTTTTTTTGATTTTTTCCGCTCGGGGGGCGCGCGAAAAACCTTGAATTTTTTGAATCTTGCAAAATTTTAAACTCGAAAATTTTTCGGCAAAAAATCATTTTTTCGATTTTTTCCGCTCGGGGGGCGCGCGAAAAACCTAGAATTTTTTGAATCTTGCAAAATTTTAAACTCGAAAATTTTTCGGCAAAAAAACCTTTTTTTGATTTTTTCCGCTCGGGGGGCGCGCGAAAAACCTTGAATTTTTTGAATCTTGCAAAATTTTAAACTCGAAAATTTTTCGGCAAAAAATCATTTTTTTCGATTTTTTCCGCTCGGGGGGCGCGCGAAAAACCTTGAATTTTTTGAATCTTGCAAAATTTTAAAGTCGAAAATTTTTCGGCAAAAAATAATTTTTTTCGATTTTTTCCGCTCGGGGGGCGCGCGAAAAACCTTGAATTTTTTGAATCTTGCAAAATTTTAAACTCGAAAGTTTTTCGGCAAAAAAACCTTTTTTTGATTTTTTCCGCTCGGGGGGCGCGAAAAACCTTGAATTTTTTGAATCTTGCAAAATTTTAAACTCGAAAATTTTTCGGCAAAAAATCATTTTTTCGATTTTTTCCGCTCGGGGGGCGCGCGAAAAACTTAGAATTTTTTGAATCTTGCAAAATTTTAAACTCGAAAATTTTTCGGCAAAAAAACCTTTTTTTGATTTTTTCCGCTCGGGGGGCGCGCGAAAAACCTTGAATTTTTTGAATCTTGCAAAATTTTAAACTCGAAAATTTTTCGGCAAAAAATCATTTTTTTCGATTTTTTCCGCTCGGGGGGCGCGCGAAAAACCTAGAATTTTTTGAATCTTGCAAAATTTTAAACTCGAAAATTTTTCGGCAAAAAATCATTTTTTCGATTTTTTCCGCTCGGGGGGCGCGCGAAAAACCTTGAATTTTTGAATCTTGCAAAATTTTAAAGTCGAAAATTTTTCGGCAAAAAATCATTTTTTTCGATTTTTTCCGCTCGGGGGGCGCGCGAAAAACCTTGAATTTTTTGAATCTTGCAAAATTTTAAAGTCGAAAATTTTTCGGCAAAAAATCATTTTTTCGATTTTTTCCGCTCGGGGGGCGCGCGAAAAACCTAGAATTTTTTGAATCTTGCAAAATTTTAAACTCGAAAATTTTTCGGCAAAAAATCATTTTTTCGATTTTTTCCGCTCGGGGGGCGCGCGAAAAACCTTGAATTTTTTTAATCTTGCAAAATTTTAAACTCGAAAATTTTTCGACAAAAAATCATTTTTTTCGATTTTTTCCGCTCGGGGGGCGCGCGAAAAACCTAGAATTTTTTGAATCTTGCAAAATTTTAAACTCGAAAATTTTTCGGCAAAAAATCATTTTTTCGATTTTTTCCGCTCGGGGGGCGCGCGAAAAACCTTGAATTTTTGAATCTTGCAAAATTTTAAAGTCGAAAATATTTCGGCAAAAAAACATTTTTTTCGATTTTTTCCGCTCGGGGGGCGCGCAAAAAACCTTGAATTTTTTGAATCTTGCAAAATTTTAAAGTCGAAAATTTTTCGGCAAAAAAACCTTTTTTTGATTTTTTCCGCTCGGGGGGCGCGCGAAAAACCTTGAATTTTTTGAATCTTGCAAAATTTTAAACTCGAAAATTTTTCGGCAAAAAAACCTTTTTTTGATTTTTTCCGCTCGGGGGGCGCGCGAAAAACCTTGAATTTTTTGAATCTTGCAAAATTTTAAACTCGAAAATTTTTCGGCAAAAAATCATTTTTTCGATTTTTTCCGCTCGGGGGGCGCGCGAAAAACCTAGAATTTTTTGAATCTTGCAAAATTTTAAACTCGAAAATTTTTCGGCAAAAAAACCTTTTTTTGATTTTTTCCGCTCGGGGGGCGCGCGAAAAACCTTGAATTTTTTGAATCTTGCAAAATTTTAAACTCGAAAATTTTTCGGCAAAAAATCATTTTTTTTCGATTTTTTCCGCTCGGGGGGCGCGCGAAAAACCTTGAATTTTTTGAATCTTGCAAAATTTTAAACTCGAAAATTTTTCGGCAAAAAATCATTTTTTTCGATTTTTTCCGCTCGGGGGGCGCGCGAAAAACCTTGAATTTTTTGAATCTTGCAAAATTTTAAACTCGAAAATTTTTCGGCAAAAAATCATTTTTTCGATTTTTTCCGCTCGGGGGGCGCGCGAAAAACCTTGAATTTTTGAATCTTGCAAAATTTTAAAGTCGAAAATTTTTCGGCAAAAAATCATTTTTTTCGATTTTTTCCGCTCGGGGGGCGCGCGAAAAACCTTGAATTTTTTGAATCTTGCAAAATTTTAAAGTCGAAAATTTTTCGGCAAAAAATCATTTTTTTCGATTTTTTCCGCTCGGGGGGCGCGCGAAAAACCTTGAATTTTTTGAATCTTGCAAAATTTTAAACTCGAAAATTTTTCGGCAAAAAAACCTTTTTTTGATTTTTTCCGCTCGGGGGGCGCGCGAAAAACCTTGAATTTTTTGAATCTTGCAAAATTTTAAACTCGAAAATTTTTCGGCAAAAAATCATTTTTTCGATTTTTTCCGCTCGGGGGGCGCGCGAAAAACCTAGAATTTTTTGAATCTTGCAAAATTTTAAACTCGAAAATTTTTCGGCAAAAAAACCTTTTTTTGATTTTTTCCGCTCGGGGGGCGCGCGAAAAACCTTGAATTTTTTGAATCTTGCAAAATTTTAAACTCGAAAATTTTTCGGCAAAAAATCATTTTTTTCGATTTTTTCCGCTCGGGGGGCGCGCGAAAAACCTAGAATTTTTTGAATCTTGCAAAATTTTAAAGTCGAAAATTTTTCGGCAAAAAATAATTTTTTTCGATTTTTTCCGCTCGGGGGGCGCGCGAAAAACCTTGAATTTTTTGAATCTTGCAAAATTTTAAACTCGAAAATTTTTCGGCAAAAAATCATTTTTTTCGATTTTTTCCGCTCGGGGGGCGCGCGAAAAACCTAGAATTTTTTGAATCTTGCAAAATTTTAAACTCGAAAATTTTTCGGCAAAAAAACCTTTTTTTGATTTTTTCCGCTCGGGGGGCGCGCGAAAAACCTTGAATTTTTTGAATCTTGCAAAATTTTAAACTCGAAAATTTTTCGGCAAAAAATCATTTTTATCGATTTTTTCCGCTCGGGGGGCGCGCGAAAAACCTAGAATTTTTTGAATCTTGCAAAATTTTAAACTCGAAAATTTTTCGGCAAAAAATCCTTTTTTTGATTTTTTCCGCTCGGGGGGCGCGCGAAAAACCTTGAATTTTTTGAATCTTGCAAAATTTTAAACTCGAAAATTTTTCGGCAAAAAATCATTTTTTTTCGATTTTTTCCGCTCGGGGGGCGCGCGAAAAACCTTGAATTTTTTGAATCTTGCAAAATTTTAAACTCGAAAATTTTTCGGCAAAAAATCATTTTTTCGATTTTTTCCGCTCGGGGGGCGCGCGAAAAACCATGAATTTTTGAATCTTGCAAAATTTTAAAGTCGAAAATTTTTCGGCAAAAAATCTTTTTTTTTCGATTTTTTCCGCTCGGGGGGCGCGCGAAAAACCTTGAATTTTTTGAATCTTGCAAAATTTTAAAGTCGAAAATTTTTCGGCAAAAAATCATTTTTTTCGATTTTTTCCGCTCGGGGGGCGCGCGAAAAACCTTGAATTTTTTGAATCTTGCAAAATTTTAAACTCGAAAATTTTTCGGCAAAAAAACCTTTTTTTGATTTTTTCCGCTCGGGGGGCGCGCGAAAAACCTTGAATTTTTTGAATCTTGCAAAATTTTAAACTCGAAAATTTTTCGGCAAAAAATCATTTTTTCGATTTTTTCCGCTCGGGGGGCGCGCGAAAAACCTAGAATTTTTTGAATCTTGCAAAATTTTAAACTCGAAAATTTTTCGGCAAAAAAACCTTTTTTTGATTTTTTCCGCTCGGGGGGCGCGCGAAAAACCTTGAATTTTTTGAATCTTGCAAAATTTTAAACTCGAAAATTTTTCGGCAAAAAATCATTTTTTTCGATTTTTTCCGCTCGGGGGGCGCGCGAAAAACCTAGAATTTTTTGAATCTTGCAAAATTTTAAACTCGAAAATTTTTCGGCAAAAAATCATTTTTTTCGATTTTTTCCGCTCGGGGGGCGCGCGAAAAACCTTGAATTTTTTGAATCTTGCAAAATTTTAAAGTCGAAAATTTTTCGGCAAAAAATCATTTTTTTCGATTTTTTCCGCTCGGGGGGCGCGCGAAAAACCTTGAATTTTTTTAATCTTGCAAAATTTTAAACTCGAAAATTTTTCGGCAAAAAAACCTTTTTTTGATTTTTTCCGCTCGGGGGGCGCGCGAAAAACCTTGAATTTTTTTAATCTTGCAAAATTTTAAACTCGAAAATTTTTCGGCAAAAAAACCTTTTTTTCGATTTTTTCCGCTCGGGGGGCGCGCGAAAAACCTTGAATTTTTTGAATCTTGCAAAATTTTAAACTCGAAAATTTTTCGGCAAAAAATCATTTTTTTCGATTTTTTCCGCTCGGGGGGCGCGCGAAAAACCTAGAATTTTTTGAATCTTGCAAAATTTTAAACTCGAAAATTTTTCGGCAAAAAAACCTTTTTTTGATTTTTTCCGCTCGGGGGGCGCGCGAAAAACCTTGAATTTTTTGAATCTTGCAAAATTTTAAACTCGAAAATTTTTCGGCAAAAAATCATTTTTTTCGATTTTTTCCGCTCGGGGGGCGCGCGAAAAACCTAGAATTTTTTGAATCTTGCAAAATTTTAAACTCGAAAATTTTTCGGCAAAAAATCATTTTTTCGATTTTTTCCGCTCGGGGGGCGCGCGAAAAACCTTGAATTTTTGAATCTTGCAAAATTTTAAAGTCGAAAATTTTTCGGCAAAAAATCATTTTTTTCGATTTTTTCCGCTCGGGGGGCGCGCGAAAAACCTTGAATTTTTTGAATCTTGCAAAATTTTAAACTCGAAAATTTTTCGGCAAAAAATCATTTTTTCGATTTTTTCCGCTCGAGGGGCGCGCGAAAAACCTAGAATTTTTTGAATCTTGCAAAATTTTAAACTCGAAAATTTTTCGGCAAAAAATCATTTTTTTCGATTTTTTCCGCTCGGGGGGCGCGCGAAAAACCTTGAATTTTTTGAATCTTGCAAAATTTTAAAGTCGAAAATTTTTCGGCAAAAAATCATTTTTTTCGATTTTTTCCGCTCGGGGGGCGCGCGAAAAACCTTGAATTTTTTGAATCTTGCAAAATTTTAAACTCGAAAATTTTTCGGCAAAAAAACCTTTTTTTGATTTTTTCGCTCGGGGGGCGCGCGAAAAACCTAGAATTTTTTGAATCTTGCAAAATTTTAAACTCGAAAATTTTTCGGCAAAAAAACCTTTTTTTGATTTTTTCCGCTCGGGGGGCGCGCGAAAAACCTTGAATTTTTTGAATCTTGCAAAATTTTAAACTCGAAAATTTTTCGGCAAAAAATCATTTTTTTCGATTTTTTCCACTCGGGGGGCGCGCGAAAAACCTAGAATTTTTTGAATCTTGCAAAATTTTAAACTCGAAAATTTTTCGGCAAAAAATCATTTTTTCGATTTTTTCCGCTCGGGGGGCGCGCGAAAAACCTAGAATTTTTTGAATCTTGCAAAATTTTAAACTCGAAAATTTTTCGGCAAAAAAACCTTTTTTTGATTTTTTCCGCTCGGGGGGCGCGCGAAAAACCTTGAATTTTTTGAATCTTGCAAAATTTTAAACTCGAAAATTTTTCGGCAAAAAATCATTTTTTTTCGATTTTTTCCGCTCGGGGGGCGCGCGAAAAACCTAGAATTTTTTGAATCTTGCAAAATTTTAAACTCGAAAATTTTTCGGCAAAAAATCATTTTTTTCGATTTTTTCCGCTCGGGGGGCGCGCGAAAAACCTTGAATTTTTTGAATCTTGCAAAATTTTAAAGTCGAAAATTTTTCGGCAAAAAATCATTTTTTTCGATTTTTTCCGCTTGGGGGGCGCGCGAAAAACCTTGAATTTTTTTAATCTTGCAAAATTTTAAACTCGAAAATTTTTCGGCAAAAAAACCTTTTTTTGATTTTTTCCGCTCGGGGGGCGCGCGAAAAACCTTGAATTTTTTGAATCTTGCAAAATTTTAAACTCGAAAATTTTTCGGCAAAAAATCATTTTTTCGATTTTTTCCGCTCGGGGGGCGCGCGAAAAACCTAGAATTTTTTGAATCTTGCAAAATTTTAAACTCGAAAATTTTTCGGCAAAAAAACCTTTTTTTGATTTTTTCCGCTCGGGGGGCGCGCGAAAAACCTTGAATTTTTTGAATCTTGCAAAATTTTAAACTCGAAAATTTTTCGGCAAAAAATCATTTTTTTCGATTTTTTCCGCTCGGGGGGCGCGCGAAAAACCTAGAATTTTTTGAATCTTGCAAAATTTTAAACTCGAAAATTTTTCGGCAAAAAATCATTTTTTCGATTTTTTCCGCTCGGGGGGCGCGCGAAAAACCTTGAATTTTTGAATCTTGCAAAATTTTAAAGTCGAAAATTTTTCGGCAAAAAATCATTTTTTTCGATTTTTTCCGCTCGGGGGGCGCGCGAAAAACCTTGAATTTTTTGAATCTTGCAAAGTTTTAAACTCGAAAATTTTTCGGCAAAAAATCATTTTTTCGATTTTTTCCGCTCGGGGGGCGCGCGAAAAACCTAGAATTTTTTGAATCTTGCAAAATTTTAAACTCGAAAATTTTTCGGCAAAAAATCATTTTTTTCGATTTTTTCCGCTCGGGGGGCGCGCGAAAAACCTTGAATTTTTTGAATCTTGCAAAATTTTAAAGTCGAAAATTTTTCGGCAAAAAATCATTTTTTTCGATTTTTTCCGCTCGGGGGGCGCGCGAAAAACCTTGAATTTTTTGAATCTTGCAAAATTTTAAACTCGAAAATTTTTCGGCAAAAAATCATTTTTTTCGATTTTTTCCGCTCGGGGGGCGCGCGAAAAACCTAGAATTTTTTTAATCTTGCAAAATTTTAAACTCGAAAATTTTTCGGCAAAAAATCATTTTTTCGATTTTTTCCGCTCGGGGGGTGCGCGAAAAACCTAGAATTTTTTGAATCTTGCAAAATTTTAAACTCGAAAATTTTTCGGCAAAAAAACCTTTTTTTGATTTTTTCCGCTCGGGGGGCGCGCGAAAAACCTTGAATTTTTTGAATCTTGCAAAATTTTAAACTCGAAAATTTTTCGGCAAAAAATCATTTTTTTTCGATTTTTTCCGCTCGGGGGGCGCGCGAAAAACCTTGAATTTTTTGAATCTTGCAAAATTTTAAACTCGAAAATTTTTCGGCAAAAAATCATTTTTTCGATTTTTTCCGCTCGAGGGGCGCGCGAAAAACCTTGAATTTTTGAATCTTGCAAAATTTTAAAGTCGAAAATTTTTCGGCAAAAAATCATTTTTTTCGATTTTTTCCGCTCGGGGGGCGCGCGAAAAACCTTGAATTTTTTGAATCTTGCAAAATTTTAAACTCGAAAATTTTTCGGCAAAAAATCATTTTTTTCGATTTTTTCCGCTCGGGGGGCGCGCGAAAAACCTAGAATTTTTTTAATCTTGCAAAATTTTAAACTCGAAAATTTTTCGGCAAAAAATCATTTTTTCGATTTTTTCCGCTCGAGGGGCGCGCGAAAAACCTTGAATTTTTGAATCTTGCAAAATTTTAAAGTCGAAAATTTTTCGGCAAAAAATCATTTTTTTCGATTTTTTCCGCTCGGGGGGCGCGCGAAAAACCTTGAATTTTTTGAATCTTGCAAAATTTTAAACTCGAAAATTTTTCGGCAAAAAATCATTTTTTCGATTTTTTCCGCTCGGGGGGTGCGCGAAAAACCTAGAATTTTTTTAATCTTGCAAAATTTTAAACTCGAAAATTTTTCGGCAAAAAAACCTTTTTTTGATTTTTTCCGCTCGGGGGGCGCGCGAAAAACCTTGAATTTTTTGAATCTTGCAAAATTTTAAACTCGAAAATTTTTCGGCAAAAAATCATTTTTTTTCGATTTTTTCCGCTCGGGGGGCGCGCGAAAAACCTTGAATTTTTTGAATCTTGCAAAATTTTAAACTCGAAAATTTTTCGGCAAAAAATCATTTTTTCGATTTTTTCCGCTCGAGGGGCGCGCGAAAAACCTTGAATTTTTGAATCTTGCAAAATTTTAAAGTCGAAAATTTTTCGGCAAAAAATCATTTTTTTCGATTTTTTCCGCTCGGGGGGCGCGCGAAAAACCTTGAATTTTTTGAATCTTGCAAAATTTTAAACTCGAAAATTTTTCGGCAAAAAATCATTTTTTTCGATTTTTTCCGCTCGGGGGGCGCGCGAAAAACCTAGAATTTTTTTAATCTTGCAAAATTTTAAACTCGAAAATTTTTCGGAAAAAAATCATTTTTTCGATTTTTTCCGCTCGGGGGGTGCGCGAAAAACCTAGAATTTTTTGAATCTTGCAAAATTTTAAACTCGAAAATTTTTCGGCAAAAAAACCTTTTTTTGATTTTTTCCGCTCGGGGGGCGCGCGAAAAACCTTGAATTTTTTGAATCTTGCAAAATTTTAAACTCGAAAATTTTTCGGCAAAAAATCATTTTTTTCGATTTTTTCCGCTCGGGGGGCGCGCGAAAAACCTAGAATTTTTTTAATCTTGCAAAATTTTAAACTCGAAAATTTTTCGGCAAAAAATCATTTTTTCGATTTTTTCCGCTCGGGGGGTGCGCGAAAAACCTAGAATTTTTTGAATCTTGCAAAATTTTAAACTCGAAAATTTTTCGGCAAAAAAACCTTTTTTTGATTTTTTCCGCTCGGGGGGCGCGCGAAAAACCTTGAATTTTTTGAATCTTGCAAAATTTTAAACTCGAAAATTTTTCGGCAAAAAATCATTTTTTTTCGATTTTTTCCGCTCGGGGGGCGCGCGAAAAACCTTGAATTTTTTGAATCTTGCAAAATTTTAAACTCGAAAATTTTTCGGCAAAAAATCATTTTTTCGATTTTTTCCGCTCGAGGGGCGCGCGAAAAACCTTGAATTTTTGAATCTTGCAAAATTTTAAAGTCGAAAATTTTTCGGCAAAAAATCATTTTTTTCGATTTTTTCCGCTCGGGGGGCGCGCGAAAAACCTTGAATTTTTTGAATCTTGCAAAATTTTAAACTCGAAAATTTTTCGGCAAAAAATCATTTTTTTCGATTTTTTCCGCTCGGGGGGCGCGCGAAAAACCTAGAATTTTTTTAATCTTGCAAAATTTTAAACTCGAAAATTTTTCGGCAAAAAATCATTTTTTCGATTTTTTCCGCTCGAGGGGCGCGCGAAAAACCTTGAATTTTTGAATCTTGCAAAATTTTAAAGTCGAAAATTTTTCGGCAAAAAATCATTTTTTTCGATTTTTTCCGCTCGGGGGGCGCGCGAAAAACCTTGAATTTTTTGAATCTTGCAAAATTTTAAACTCGAAAATTTTTCGGCAAAAAATCATTTTTTCGATTTTTTCCGCTCGGGGGGTGCGCGAAAAACCTAGAATTTTTTGAATCTTGCAAAATTTTAAACTCGAAAATTTTTCGGCAAAAAAACCTTTTTTTGATTTTTTCCGCTCGGGGGGCGCGCGAAAAACCTTGAATTTTTTGAATCTTGCAAAATTTTAAACTCGAAAATTTTTCGGCAAAAAATCATTTTTTTTCGATTTTTTCCGCTCGGGGGGCGCGCGAAAAACCTTGAATTTTTTGAATCTTGCAAAATTTTAAACTCGAAAATTTTTCGGCAAAAAATCATTTTTTCGATTTTTTCCGCTCGAGGGGCGCGCGAAAAACCTTGAATTTTTGAATCTTGCAAAATTTTAAAGTCGAAAATTTTTCGGCAAAAAATCATTTTTTTCGATTTTTTCCGTTCGGGGGGCGCGCGAAAAACCTTGAATTTTTTGAATCTTGCAAAATTTTAAACTCGAAAATTTTTCGGCAAAAAATCATTTTTTTCGATTTTTTCCGCTCGGGGGGCGCGCGAAAAACCTAGAATTTTTTTAATCTTGCAAAATTTTAAACTCGAAAATTTTTCGGCAAAAAATCATTTTTTCGATTTTTTCCGCTCGGGGGGTGCGCGAAAAACCTAGAATTTTTTGAATCTTGCAAAATTTTAAACTCGAAAATTTTTCGGCAAAAAAACCTTTTTTTGATTTTTTCCGCTCGGGGGGCGCGCGAAAAACCTTGAATTTTTTGAATCTTGCAAAATTTTAAACTCGAGAATTTTTCGGCAAAAAATCATTTTTTTCGATTTTTTCCGCTCGGGGGGCGCGCGAAAAACCTAGAATTTTTTGAATCTTGCAAAATTTTAAACTCGAAAATTTTTCGGCAAAAAATCATTTTTTCGATTTTTTCCGCTCGGGGGGTGCGCGAAAAACCTAGAATTTTTTGAATCTTGCAAAATTTTAAACTCGAAAATTTTTCGGCAAAAAAACCTTTTTTTGATTTTTTCCGCTCGGGGGGCGCGCGAAAAACCTTGAATTTTTTGAATCTTGCAAAATTTTAAACTCGAAAATTTTTCGGCAAAAAATCATTTTTTTTCGATTTTTTCCGCTCGGGGGGCGCGCGAAAAACCTAGAATTTTTTGAATCTTGCAAAATTTTAAACTCGAAAATTTTTCGGCAAAAAAACCTTTTTTTGATTTTTTCCGCTCGGGGGGCGCGCGAAAAACCTTGAATTTTTTGAATCTTGCAAAATTTTAAACTCGAAAATTTTTCGGCAAAAAATCATTTTTTTCGATTTTTTCCGCTCGGGGGGCGCGCGAAAAACCTAGAATTTTTTTAATCTTGCAAAATTTTAAACTCGAAAATTTTTCGGCAAAAAATCATTTTTTCGATTTTTTCCGCTCGGGGGGTGCGCGAAAAACCTAGAATTTTTTGAATCTTGCAAAATTTTAAACTCGAAAATTTTTCGGCAAAAAAACCTTTTTTTGATTTTTTCCGCTCGGGGGGCGCGCGAAAAACCTTGAATTTTTTGAATCTTGCAAAATTTTAAACTCGAAAATTTTTCGGCAAAAAATCATTTTTTTTCGATTTTTTCCGCTCGGGGGGCGCGCGAAAAACCTTGAATTTTTTGAATCTTGCAAAATTTTAAACTCGAAAATTTTTCGGCAAAAAATCATTTTTTCGATTTTTTCCGCTCGAGGGGCGCGCGAAAAACCTTGAATTTTTGAATCTTGCAAAATTTTAAAGTCGAAAATTTTTCGGCAAAAAATCATTTTTTTCGATTTTTTCCGCTCGGGGGGCGCGCGAAAAACCTTGAATTTTTTGAATCTTGCAAAATTTTAAAGTCGAAAATTTTTCGGCAAAAAATCATTTTTTTCGATTTTTTCCGCTCGGGGGGCGCGCAAAAAACCTTGAATTTTTTGAATCTTGCAAAATTTTAAACTCGAAAATTTTTCGGCAAAAAAACCTTTTTTTGATTTTTTCCGCTCGGGGGGCGCGCGAAAAACCTTGAATTTTTTGAATCTTGCAAAATTTTAAACTCGAAAATTTTTCGGCAAAAAATCATTTTTTCGATTTTTTCCGCTCGGGGGGCGCGCGAAAAACCTAGAATTTTTTGAATCTTGCAAAATTTTAAACTCGAAAATTTTTCGGCAAAAAAACCTTTTTTTGATTTTTTCCGCTCGGGGGGCGCGCGAAAAACCTTGAATTTTTTGAATCTTGCAAAATTTTAAACTCGAAAATTTTTCGGCAAAAAATCATTTTTTTCGATTTTTTCCGCTCGGGGGGCGCGCGAAAAACCTTGAATTTTTTGAATCTTGCAAAATTTTAAAGTCGAAAATTTTTCGGCAAAAAATCATTTTTTTCGATTTTTTCCGCTCGGGGGGCGCGCGAAAAACCTTGAATTTTTTGAATCTTGCAAAATTTTAAAGTCGAAAATTTTTCGGCAAAAAATCATTTTTTTCGATTTTTTCCGCTCGGGGGGCGCGCGAAAAACCTTGAATTTTTTGAATCTTGCAAAATTTTAAACTCGAAAATTTTTCGGCAAAAAAACCTTTTTTTGATTTTTTCCGCTCGGGGGGCGCGCGAAAAACCTTGAATTTTTTGAATCTTGCAAAATTTTAAACTCGAAAATTTTTCGGCAAAAAATCATTTTTTCGATTTTTTCCGCTCGGGGGGCGCGCGAAAAACCTAGAATTTTTTGAATCTTGCAAAATTTTAAACTCGAAAATTTTTCGGCAAAAAAACCTTTTTTTGATTTTTTCCGCTCGGGGGGCGCGCGAAAAACCTTGAATTTTTTGAATCTTGCAAAATTTTAAACTCGAAAATTTTTCGGCAAAAAATCATTTTTTTCGATTTTTTCCGCTCGGGGGGCGCGCGAAAAACCTAGAATTTTTTGAATCTTGCAAAATTATAAACTCGAGAATTTTTCGGCAAAAAATCATTTTTTCGATTTTTTCCGCTCGGGGGGCGCGCGAAAAACCTTGAATTTTTTGAATCTTGCAAAATTTTAAACTCGAAAATTTTTCGGCAAAAAATCATTTTTTCGATTTTTTCCGCTCGGGGGGCGCGCGAAAAACCTTGAATTTTTTGAATCTTGCAAAATTTTAAAGTCGAAAATTTTTCGGCAAAAAATCATTTTTTCGATTTTTTCCGCTCGGGGGGCGCGCGAAAAACCTAGAATTTTTTGAATCTTGCAAAATTTTAAACTCGAAAATTTTTCGGCAAAAAAACCTTTTTTTGATTTTTTCCGCTCGGGGGGCGCGCGAAAAACCTTGAATTTTTTGAATCTTGCAAAATTTTAAACTCGAAAATTTTTCGGCAAAAAATCATTTTTTTCGATTTTTTCCGCTCGGGGGGCGCGCGAAAAACCTAGAACTTTTTGAATTTTGCAAAATTTTAAACTCGAAAATTTTTCGGCAAAAAATCATTTTTTTCGATTTTTTCCGCTCGGGGGGCGCGCGAAAAACCTTGAATTTTTGAATCTTGCAAAATTTTAAAGTCGAAAATTTTTCGGCAAAAAATCATTTTTTTCGATTTTTTCCGCTCGGGGGGCGCGCGAAAAACCTTGAATTTTTTGAATCTTGCAAAATTTTAAACTCGAAAATTTTTCGGCAAAAAAACCTTTTTTTGATTTTTTCCGCTCGGGGGGCGCGCGAAAAACCTTGAATTTTTTGAAGCTTGCAAAATTTTAAACTCGAAAATTTTTCGGCAAAAAAACCTTTTTTTGATTTTTTCCGCTCGGGGGGCGCGCGAAAAACCTTGAATTTTTTGAATCTTGCAAAATTTTAAACTCGAAAATTTTTCGGCAAAAAATCATTTTTTCGATTTTTTCCGCTCGGGGGGCGCGCGAAAAACCTAGAATTTTTTGAATCTTGCAAAATTTTAAACTCGAAAATTTTTCGGCAAAAAAACCTTTTTTTGATTTTTTCCGCTCGGGGGGCGCGCGAAAAACCTTGAATTTTTTGAATCTTGCAAAATTTTAAACTCGAAAATTTTTCGGCAAAAAATCATTTTTTTCGATTTTTTCCGCTCGGGGGGCGCGCGAAAAACCTAGAATTTTTTGAATCTTGCAAAATTTTAATCTCGAAAATTTTTCGGCAAAAAATCATTTTTTTCGATTTTTTCCGCTCGGGGGGCGCGCGAAAAACCTTGAATTTTTTGAATCTTGCAAAATTTGAAACTCGAAAATTTTTCGGCAAAAAATCATTTTTTCCATTTTTTCCGCTCGGGGGGCGCGCGAAAAACCTTGAATTTTTATATCTTGCAAAATTTTAAAGTCGAAAATTTTTCGGCAAAAAATCATTTTTTTCGATTTTTTCCGCTCGGGGGGCGCGCGAAAAATCTTGAATTTTTTGAATCTTGCAAAATTTTAAAGTCGAAAATTTTTCGGCAAAAAATCATTTTTTTCGATTTTTTCCGCTCGGGGGGCGCGCGAAAAACCTTGAATTTTTTGAATCTTGCAAAATTTTAAACTCGAAAATTTTTCGGCAAAAAATCATTTTTTCGATTTTTTCCGCTCGGGGGGCGCGCGAAAAACCTAGAATTTTTTGAATCTTGCAAAATTTTAAACTCGAAAATTTTTCGGCAAAAAAACCTTTTTTTGATTTTTTCCGCTCGGGGGGCGCGCGAAAAACCTTGAATTTTTTGAATCTTGCAAAATTTTAAAGTCGAAAATTTTTCGGCAAAAAATCATTTTTTTCGATTTTTTCCGCTCGGGGGGCGCGCGAAAAACCTTGAATTTTTTTAATCTTGCAAAATTTTAAACTCGAAAATTTTTCGGCAAAAAAACCTTTTTTTGATTTTTTCCGCTCGGGGGGCGCGCGAAAAACCTTGAATTTTTTGAATCTTGCAAAATTTTAAACTCGAAAATTTTTCGGCAAAAAATCATTTTTTCGATTTTTTCTGCTCGGGGGGCGCGCGAAAAACCTAGAATTTTTTGAATCTTGCAAAATTTTAAACTCGAAAATTTTTCGGCAAAAAAACCTTTTTTTGATTTTTTCCGCTCGGGGGGCGCGCGAAAAACCTTGAATATTTTGAATCTTGCAAAATTTTAAACTCGAAAATTTTTCGGCAAAAAATCATTTTTTTCGATTTTTTCCGCTCGGGGGGCGCGCGAAAAACCTAGAATTTTTTTAATCTTGCAAAATTTTAAACTCGAAAATTTTTCGGCAAAAAATCATTTTTTTCGATTTTTTCCGCTCGGGGGGCGCGCGAAAAACCTTGAATTTTTTGAATCTTGCAAAATTTTAAACTCGAAAATTTTTCGGCAAAAAATCATTTTTTCGATTTTTTCCGCTCGGGGGGCGCGCGAAAAACCTTGAATTTTTGAATCTTGCAAAATTTTAAAGTCGAAAATTTTTCGGCAAAAAATCATTTTTTTCGATTTTTTCCGCTCGGGGGGCGCGCGAAAAACCTTGAATTTTTTGAATCTTGCAAAATTTTAAAGTCGAAAAGTTTTCGGCAAAAAATCATTTTTTTCGATTTTTTCCGCTCGGGGGGCGCGCGAAAAACCTTGAATTTTTTGAATCTTGCAAAATTTTAAACTCGAAAATTTTTCGGCAAAAAAACCTTTTTTTGATTTTTTCCGCTCGGGGGGCGCGTGAAAAACCTTGAATTTTTTGAATCTTGCAAAATTTTAAACTCGAAAATTTTTCGGCAAAAAATCATTTTTTCGATTTTTTCCGCTCGGGGGGCGCGCGAAAAACCTAGAATTTTTTGAATCTTGCAAAATTTTAAACTCGAAAATTTTTCGGCAAAAAAACCTTTTTTTGATTTTTTCCGCTCGGGGGGCGCGCGAAAAACCTTGAATTTTTTGAATCTTGCAAAATTTTAAACTCGATAATTTTTCGGCAAAAAATCATTTTTTTCGATTTTTTCCGCTCGGGGGGCGCGCGAAAAACCTAGAATTTTTTGAATCTTGCAAAATTTTAAACTCGAAAATTTTTCGGCAAAAAATCATTTTTTTCGATTTTTTCCGCTCGGGGGGCGCGCGAAAAACCTTGAATTTTTTGAATCTTGCAAAATTTTAAAGTCGAAAATTTTTCGGCAAAAAATCATTTTTTCGATTTTTTCCGCTCGGGGGGCGCGAGTTAACGCCGTCTCTTGCCAGACGTCGTAGTTAGCTTTTTGGGTGTCACCTGAATCAGTAGCGGCATCGAGTATCATCAACCGGCAACGAGGACGACCGATTCCCACAATGGAAGCGCTGAGTAGGCATTCCACGAGTCGGTAACATGTATGAATGTAAAAGGTGTGTTCTTTCTGAAGCAGGTTGAATAAAATCAGTCTTAGTTGAACAGTAGTCAGGTGTAGACCTTTTTTTAAAAGAAATCCCACTGGTAGAATTCTTAACTGGCGCCCGAGAATAGGGACCTCGTGAAAGTGGGAAAAGTATAAGTCTGTGGTGAAAAATCGTAAACAGTGCAAAGTGCAAAAATCCTCAAAGTGGAATATCACAATATTCCAAGTGTTGGTCCAAGGAGCCAAGCAATATCACAACCTGGTTCAACGAGCCATCATCACGAAGACGAAAGCGGAGATTAGGACACCGAAGCCAACCGGCTCAATCGCTACTAGGGACCTTAGTAGCAGCGACGCAAACGACGGGCAAAAAGGAGAATCCCATCATAGCTGCCTGGTTTCCCCCCACGAGCGAAGGTCACCCCGAAGCTTACCCACAAAGTCCAGCAGGAATGCTTAGCACCTACTTGTAAGTAAACTAAACTCATTCCCCCCCGTGTAAAAAAATTAACTAATTAATAGACACCGAAACGTCGGAATAAATAAACGTCGTTTATAAAAATTAATTGGAGTGATTTGCCGTAAATAAAACACTAAAACATACAGTCGACATCTTCAAAATCAATATTAACTAATTAGTTTAAAGAAAGTGAAGTGTGTGAAAACTAATCATGGCAAACCCACCAGCCGCTCTGACCACCCAACAGTTTATTGATCTGGGTAAAGTTCCCGATTTTGTTCGGGACGTAAAACCATTCACCGGCAATCCGACTAAACTTATCGATTGGATCACCGATGTCGAATCAATCTTTAGGACTTATCGGGAAAATGGTGCGACTGCCGCACAAATCAATATTTTAGAAAGAACGATTCGTAGGAAAGTCGAAGGTGAGGCTGCAGATATTTTAAATTCGAATAATATTACTGCGAATTGGCCCGATATTAAAAATTCTCTGATTTTATATTACAAAGATCAGAGAGATATTAAAACTCTCGATTATCAGCTGACGTCAATTAAGAAGTCAGCTAATGAAGATTTGAATAGTTATTATAGCCGGGTCAATGAACTCCTTTCATTATCCATAGCGCAAATTAAAACAGATGATACAATGAGACTCAATGCCAACGCACACATAAGCTATTTTCGGGAAAAAGCTCTTGATGCTTTTATCAGGGGACTGGAAAAACCTCTCAACATATTGCTCAAAAGTTCAAACCCAGCAACACTTAGTCAAGCGTACAACTTTTGTATAGAATATCATAATTTGGATATCAGATCCGCACCATTCAGAAATGAATTAGGTGGGCAACCAGTTCCAAAACCCCGTGCTCTTCCAGAAATTCCACCAAAAGTACAGATCCAACCAAAGTTATTTTTTCCACCTCCTATTCCTCCAAGGAGACAATCTATGAATCCATTTCAAAATAATTTGCAGCATACTCGAGGTTTCCCATTCCAACATCAATTGCAAAATAACCCATTTGGCTCACACCCGCAAAATAATCCATTCAGACAGAATCCATTCCAAAACAATCGTCAAAATAATCCCTTTGGGCAAAATCCATTTCAAAACAACGCATCTTATAGACCAGAACCCATGGAAGTTGACCCCAGTCAACAAACGCGAGCCCTCAATTACGGTAATCGACCGATGATGAATATGAAACGCCCGCACCCTCCTTCAACACAACAAAACAATTTTAAAAGACAAGCGCACCCGCTTGCAGTCGTTAGCCCCTATCCCGAATATTATGATGAAGATTACAATTATGGATATGATAGTCAGTACTGGGAGAACAGTTACTACGATGACTCATACCAAGAATTTGATCAACTAGCACCTGAAACAGGAAAACAGAACAATCAATCTGAGGTTGCCAATCCTGAGCCACAGGAGGCAAATTTTTTAGAATGGCTCCCGAGTTGGTAATTCCAACTCTGCCATATATTAATCTTAAAACAAATATAGGAGATTTCCCCTTCCTAATCGATACCGGTGCCAACATAAACCTTATTCATCCAATGTTAGCATATAATTATTCACTTTCTAAACCGTACTGCTTTACAGCAAATAACATAGGAAGTGCTAATGGCAAATTCAATGCGGACACAGCGATTGATATTAATTTTTTCCAGCCCAGGATAAATTACATTGCTCAGTTTCTACTACACGACTTTCACCCATTTTTTTATGGGATAATTGGAACTGGAATTCTATGCTCCTTAAATGCACAAATAGATTTTTCTAAGAACATGTTGCAGCTGAGTAAAGGAAACCAAACAATAAATATCCCGCTCCAGCAATACTATCCCGAACAAAGCGCCCCTACAAAAACAACAAACAGTATATCTCAACCGACGGTACCTCATAAAACAAACATAGTACCTCGGCAAAATAACACCGAGCAAACGTTTCTCACGTCTCATCTTTCACCCAACGAAAAAAATAAACTTTTAGAAGTGCTACAGCGACATAGAGAAGCATTCCATAAACCGGATCAAAAATTAACTTGCAGCACGATAGTGGAATGTGCAATTAACACTGTTGATGATATTCCAATTCATCAAAAGGTTTATCCATACCCTGCTGCCTATACGGAAGAGGTGAACAAGCAAATCGAAAAGCTTTTGCAGGATGGAATTATACGGCCTTCGAGATCAGCATGGACATCGCCTGTTTGGATTGTTCCAAAAAAATCTGACGCCTCAGGCGAAAGAAAATTTCGGATGGTAGTAGATTACCGAAAGTTAAATGAAAAAACAATTTCGGACAGGTATCCTATGCCTGAAATAAATTATGTTATTGATCAGTTGAAAGGCCAAAAGTACTTTATAACTCTCGACTTAGCGTCTGGTTTTCACCAGATAAAAATGAAGAAGAGTGACGTCGAGAAAACAGCATTCTCGATAAATAATGGCAAATACGAGTTCACTCGTATGCCATTTGGCCTTAAAAATGCTCCTGCAATATTTCAACGAGCAATCGATGACGTTTTGAGGAAGCATATTGGTAAAATATGTTACGTCTACATTGATGACGTTATCATTTTTGGCAGAACACTCGAAGAAGCACTTAATAACTTGGAAATAATTTTGAAAACTCTGAACGATGCCAATTTAAAAATTCAATTGGATAAGTCTGAGTTCCTACGCAATGAAATTGAATTTCTCGGATACGTGATAACGTCCGATGGAATTAAGCCGAACATTAAGAAAATTGAGATTATCGAAAACTACCCAGAACCGTCATCAATCAAGGAGCTGAGATCATTCTTAGGAATGATGGGGTATTACAGACGGTTTGTTAAGGACTTTGCAAAGATAGCAAAACCCCTTACAAACCTTCTGAGAGGGGAAGGATGTACATCAAATAAAAAAATTAAACTAAACGAGGCAGAGAAGTTTTGTTTTAGGAAGATGAGAAAAATTATCACATCATCTGACGTTTTAATTTACCCTGACTTCAATAAACCGTTTTTACTCACGACAGATGCCTCCGACTATGCTATCGGAGCTGTCTTATCACAAGGTGATATAGGTAAAGATAAGCCGATTCACTTCGCCTCAAGAACTCTTTCCAAAACAGAAGAAGGGTCCTCCGTTCCGGAAAAAGAAATGTTAGCCATCTATTGGGCCCTACAAACTTTTCGAAACTATTTATATGGTTCAAAATTCACTATCCTCACAGATCACCAACCATTAACTTTCTCACTTTCTCCGAAAAACACCAACGCAAAGCTAAAGCGTTGGAAGGCATATCTAGAAGAGCATGACTATTCCATCCAATATAAACCAGGTAAGAGTAACGTAGTCGCGGATGCCCTGAGCCGGATAGTTTGTTCAATGACTGGTACGCAGCATTCAGCGGATAACAGCCAACATTTTTATATAAAATCTGTTGATGTGCCAATCAATGTATTTAGACATCAAGTAATTTTAAACCAAGGACCGGATCAAGTGACAATAGAAAAACCATTTGAAAATTTTACTAGAATCAATGTATTTATCAAAGATATTAATGAAAATTCACTTTTGCAGGTTCTGAAAAATCATTTTGACACCAGTAAGTTAAACGGACTTTTAACAACGGAAGAAATCATGGGTAAATTACAAGAAGTATATAGAAAGCATTTCGGAAACCAAAATATGTTAAAAATCCGTTTTTCGCAAAAACAACTTCACGACATCCAGGAGGAGGACAAACAATGGAACGTTATAAAAAAGGAACATTGTCGTGCACACCAGGGTGCAAAAGAAAATAAGTGGCAAATTTTGAGGAGGTTTTATTTCCCAAAGCTTTCTCAAAAATTGCATGAATTCGTAACAAATTGTCAATTATGCCACGAAAACAAATATGATCGAAACCCTATCCACTTTCCTTTACAAAAAACTCCCATACCAAATCAACCATTTCAAATAGCTCATATAGACATTCTTTTCATAGACAATCTCCAGTATTTAACGTATGTCGATAAATTTTCAAAATATGCTCAAGCTTATTTAATCCAGTCTCGAGCTGCAGTAGACCTCGTGCCTGCTGTAAAAGAGGTGTTATCCAAATTCAAATTTCCCGAAACTTTGGTTATGGATCAAGAAAAATCGTTTATGACAGGGGATCTAGTACACTTCTATAACACCAATCAAATAACGCCTTATATTGTGGCAACTGGGCGAAGCGAAATGAATGGCGTTGTAGAACGGTTCCATTCCACGATTTTGGAAATTTATCGAATCACGAAGAGAGAAAATCCGACAAAACCACCTGAACAATTAATGGAAATTTCAATAGTCAAGTATAACCACACTATCCACTCTTCCACTAAATATACCCCATACGAAATCGTTATACCAAGCTCACAGAGTTCACACATAATCGAGACTGTTTATAAAAATTTATTGACGAAACAAACGAAAGACTTAAAATACCATAATCGTAAGACAAAACATAAACACATCATAGAAGGGACAAATGCTTTCGAAAAGACTAGACGTAGAGTTAAAACGGTACCTAGGTACAAGAAAATTAAGATAGACAAAGTTAATAAGAGTACTGTTAAAACAACTGACGGCAGACGTATTCACAAAAACGACATAAAAATAAGGAAATTTTAGACGAGACTTATAAAAACCTTATTTTACTCTTTCAGATTCCTGACACTTACGGTGCAGACATGGACATTCGACATAAAAAGACTGGACCAACCAATTTTTGTGTACGAGATAGGAACAGCAAGGATACAACATCAATCCATATATTACATACACCATTTTAACATAGAAGCAATACGTACCCATGTGTTTGAGTGAAAACTCACCGCTCAATAGTGGTAGTATAGGGATAGAGATTGACACACTAGCCGACGGGAATTAAGACCACCGAAAGAGATCTAAAAGAGCTTTCGGGAGATATAAGCTCTGTTCAGCAGAGCGTAAAAACACTCAGGTTAAAAGTTATGCTTATTTCCTCTCTCGTTTAGTTTACCACTACAAACTATTTTGATATTGGTGTAGGATGAAAAGATAGATTTTCATTATTATTCTGTTCTCCCGTTCGCAACACTGTAGCTAGATAGGAAGCAACACAGTCCAAACGAAACCACCGCCGTGTAAACATCGCGACAATAAAACCCCCCGCTAATCGAATCGAAATAAAGTTGGTGTTTTTTGAGTTAAGTTAAATCGCCGCGAATTCTAATTTAGTTCCGAAAAAGTGTTCCGGTCCCAAAACATTTGGTCCTTCGAACCGGATGACCGTCCGGAAAAGTGGTTCCGGAACATAATTGGACATTGAGTTAAGTGAAGAACGCCGATCGGCGGAGCAAAGTGTGAACCATTTTCTGTTCACGAAATCGCCATCGCAGTTGAACTCTATGCAAGTGAAGTGATTGTTATTGCGAACAATAAAAGTAGGCTTGGCTTGGATGCAACTAAGTGCATCGGACTCCAGTGTCAGCCATTGCAATTTCGGACAATAAGTGCGCAAAGAATCCTTGAAGAATACTGACCAGCAACAAGGCAGAGAACAGCTGATCGGCCAGCAACCCAGCTGATTTACAACCAGCAAACGACGCAACGTCTGAAGGAGCAGTTTTTTGGAATATTACAGCAGGAAGTATTCAAAGGCTTGGTGCATGAGGCCAAAGTGCAAATTTAATAAAGAAATTAAATTGTGAATTGATCTTTAGTTGCATGAAGTGTGTGCCCTGTCCGTTTAACTAAACATTGGTCTTGGTAATCTATTGGCATTTTTACTTTGCTTTCTACACTGGTTGTGCCCACTCGCTGCTGTCAATATCGGGTTGCTAGTCTCACAAATTCGCGTCGCGATCGGATGGAACGTAGAGTTGATCAAATTTAAGTGCAAATACCCTAAGTCAGAAGCACATAAGGTGCATGTCAGAGCACATTAAGGTGCAAGTCAGAAGCACATTAAGGTGCAAGTCAGTAGCACAGAAGGTGCAAGTCAGATATTTTGGTCAGAATTATTCGATACTGGACGGATTGGGTCCAAGGTGTTGGAATTTGTCGGAAAATCACAAGTTTGTTCAAGAATTTATGATTGTGTCAGAATTTGAACCTGAATTGAAGTTTGAGTCGGAAACTTATCAGAATTAAGTCTGAATGGTCAGAAATTAAGTTTAAGTCGGAGATCTAATCAGAATTAAGTCTGAATCAGTTTGTGTCGGAATTCTTAAGTGAATATTTTCGGAATCTGGTCTGAAACTTGTTAGAAATTGAGTCAGTTTACAAGCCGTCTGAAAAATTGTCAAATATTAAGCCTGTGTCAGAAACAAAGCGTCAGTTTAAGAACTTGTCTGAAGGTACAAGTTTGAATTCGTCAGAAATTCGAAGCCTGAGTCAGCAACTATTAATTCTGTATTGGACGAATTGGGTCCAAAGGTGTCTAATTTGTCAGAAATTGAAAATCGTTCGATATTTTGTCAGAATTTAAGAATCAACTCCTGAACTTCAACAGTTATTACGCCTCCGTCAGTTTTTTGTGTCAGAATTTCGTCAGTTTTGGGCAAATTTGGTCCAAGTTTGTCAGATATTTTGGAAATTGGAAACTATTCTCTACATTTGCCCACACTTGGGTTGAATCGCTGCTTTTTCAGCTCTGAAAGGTCAGAGTGTTTGAATTTAAGTTAGAAGTGGACAAAGTTTCCGGTCAGAATGGCGAAAAATGTTCAGTTGAAGTTGTTGCAGAAAAGAGAACGGCAAATAGTGCTTCTCATGGACAGTGTCGACCGATTCATACAGAATTACGAACCAGAACGTGATGAGTGTCAGATTAGTTCTAGGCTTGAGGCCTTAGAACCCGTGTTTGATGAGTTTCATGAAGTGCGCAGTAAAATCGAGCTGATCTTTTATGAAAGTGAAGAGAAGAAGGCCAAGGAGCTCTATGGTGACGCCAAAGATGAAGCTGAAGCACAACGTGAGGAAGAAAACGACAGGCTGCTGCTGAGTTTTGAAGACCGTTTCTTCCAGTTGAAGGGTGCACTGTCGAAACTTCAAAACAAACCCGAGCGAGCTCCGATCGTAGACGACTCTTCACACAGTCAAGGCCATGCCTCCATGGGGTCAAGAGTTAAGCTGCCAGAAATCCGATTGCCCAGTTTTAGTGGAAAACTTCGCGAATGGGTTTCATTCCGCGACAGTTTTCAAAGTTTGATCCACAACAACGGTCAACTCGCACCCATGGAGAAGTTCTCCTACCTCAGGTCATCGTTAAGCGGCGAAGCACTCGAAGAAGTTCTCTCTATCGAACTGTCAGACGTTAACTACAGTGTCGCCTGGGAGATTCTGACAGAACGATATGAAAACAAGAAGCTGATAGTGAAGGCGTACCTAGACGCACTATTTTCACTCGAACCGATCAGAAAAGAAGGGTATGGGAGCATCAACAATCTCATAAGTGAGTTCGAGAAGAACTTGATGATGCTGCAGAAGGTCGGCGAGAACACTGATGGTTGGAGCACAATTCTGGCACACATGCTCTACTCGCGACTGGACTCTGTCACCTTAAGAAGCTGGGAAACTCAACACAACAGCAAAGAAGTACCGAAATACGAGGACATGAGGAAGTTTCTGCGCAGCTACTGTTCCGTTCTGCAGTCAGTTGCTCCAGCCACAGAACCCCGTTACAATGTCACCGATCATCACCAGTCAAGAACCCAATCAGCAAGCTACACAACAGTTAAGTCCTCAAACCAGTGTCCATTCTGTAGTGAAACGTGGCACTCACCGTTTCACTGTCAGAGATTCCTTCGATTGAAGATATCAGAACGTGTTGAAGCCGCCAATCGAAGTCGAGTCTGTCGAAATTGCCTGCAGCCTGGTCATTTTGCGACAAACTGCACGCGTAGCAGTTGTCGGTTGTGTCAACAAAAGCATCACACTATGTTGCATGCTACGCGATCCTCCGTTCCAAATCCGTCAAATCCGAGACTCAGTCAACTGTCAAACGCACAACCTAATCTTGAAAGCACCCATATTAATACACAGCAAGCCTATCAACAGCAAAGACAACAAACCATGCCAATAGTTACGGAAACACACACTCAACCGCTAAATGCAACACACAATTCACCAAACACAACCACACAAATCAATTCACCAATGCCAAGCACAAGCCAAAGCTACGTAGCACTACCTGTTAAGCCTGCATCAAATACTCTGCTTCCTACAGCTCTTATCAAGATCCAAGACCGCTACGGTAACGCTCTGACGGCTAGAGCCCTGCTGGACTCTTGTTCGCAGCATTGTCTGATGACTGAAGAGTTTTCGAGAAAGCTGAAGCTTGAAGAAATACCAACGTTTTTGTCAGTCCAGGGTATTGGGTCATCTCAGTCAGTGTCAACGAAAACCATACGTTCTGAAGTCTGTTCACGTTCACCAAAAATATCTGATTTCCGAGAAACTATGCAGTTCTTTGTGTTGCCCAAACTCACGCTGCGGCTACCTTCGTCATCGTTTCATCCTTCGCCAATGTCGATTCCCGATTCCTCTTTGCTAGCAGATCCTAACTTCCATGAGTCAAAGCGGATCGATGTCATCATTGGTGCTGAATATTACACAGATTTGTTTAGGAATGAACGAAGAAAGGTCACGAATGGTCCCACGTTACAAAACACAGTTTTTGGTTGGATTGTGTCAGGTCGAATGGTCGAGTTTCCGCAAAACGTTCCACATACCTTAGTTAGCCCTACAAGCACCTACATAAGCAGCTCACGTGGTTCTAGGAGCTCGAAACACGCAGCGTTGAGATTTCGAACTGAATTGATGCACCTACAGTCAGAGTTGAAGCAGACTGCCCTACCCAAGAATGAGTCAGATTTGTGTCAGTTAAATGAGACAAGAGGTGAACAAAAATGTCGTCAGATTTATGTCAGAGGGAATGAATTCAGTTGAATGTCATTCAAAAAGAAAGTTGTATGATTGAGTCAGAATTTTTGTCACTGAAATTCCTAACAGAGAAAGTATTCATAGTCTTCCAGAGAAACGGTCATGACATTTCGTCAAAAACTAAAGCAAATGATTGAAGTTAAGTCCGCCACCCACACCGCTTTAAGTAACCAAAATCGCTTGAAAAATCATGCCTTTTCAAGTATCGTATCTTGTGAAGAATCTTGCTTTGTGAAGAATCATGTCGTTTGAAGAACCACATCCCCAATTAGAATCTAAACGTTTGAAGAATTCGCTTGAAGAATCATGTAGTCCTCAAAACCATATTGCTTGAAGTTCCTCCACATCGTTTGAAGATTGCTTTATGAAGAATCATGTCATTTTAAGAACAATAATCTTGAGCCATGTTTTTTGAAGTTCTCCCATACCGTTTTAAGATTAACTCTACGCTATGCAACACTACTGCTTGAGAGTAGTCTCTAATGAAACATATAGATTCAAGTCTGCAGGTCTTGAAATAGTAGAATTCCTTAGAAAAAGAAGAATTTCCTCTTGAAGCCTCTCACCATATCTACTGACGATCCAAGTTTCTCGAGAACCCCTAGTACAAATCAACATATACCCTCAGAACAAGGCATCTCAACCCTCTGATAATTTGAAGAAAGGTCAGTCTGGTCCCGAAGAGATCCCCAATGAAGTTTGAAAGAATGTCATCATCCGAATAAAGATGGTCAAAAGTCGTAGGAGCATGCGCGGAGGCCCAGCGCCTCCGCTTTCAGGAAAGTCCTTGGTATATTATGCTACTTCAGATATGCTAAGCACTTTCCAATTTGCATTCAGGTTATGAACCGCTTGAGGCAGATTGATCACCCACACCAGATGGTCATCGTATTCTGGAGCAACCAAACACCAATGAGCCGCATGTCCATCCTCTCCGTCAATCCACAGCCGAGCGGCCAATCCAAACGGTTCCAACACCACACACGACTTGGGACAACCGGATCTGATGAACCTCGAAGTCCAGCGGATCGATGCCCCAGGGTCCATACATCGGCAGTCGATCATGTGCTCTCCCCATTCCGTTCACACAGAACAGCAACAGCATACCACCAGGCAGATTCGAAGAATGTCGAGCCTTTCCAGTTCGCCATCAGCCTCCAGCCAGACATATCCATATTAGGTCATCGTGGAGCCACCCACAACAAACAATCTGGCGCTTAGATCTGCGGAAATGTAGCGCCTATTGCCGTTCAAAGCCAATGAGCATCAAAACCTACGGTTTGAACGACTTATGCCAATGTGATCAGAACGAAGGCCCGTCATACAGTATGTGGTACTTACCGTGTCATTCTGATCGCAAAGTGCCCTTCACGTAACCGTTCAAGCAGCTTAGAGTCAACCCCGCATACTTCCGGCACCAATCCAGTTCATTTCAGAAGGGTCCAGTTTAAGCACTGCGTTTACAAGTCAGGGAGTCAAGGTGCTTACGCAACAACGCAAAGTACAACAGCATAGGCAATCTGGAAGAAAAAAAAAATCACTAGAATCCATTGAAATCTCACTCAAAATGTTGTTGATACTTACCTTGGCAATTTCGTACAAATAACTATCCTGAGCAGCAGTGATGGCAACAACGGCAGCAACACACGATTCTCCGGGACGACTAAAACCTCCAAGTACCAAAACATCGCAAACATTTCACTTGCCAAACGTTGAACCGAATCGTCCTGGTGGAAAAATCCGGGTCCGTAACATCTTCAGCAGCAGACAGCCAGCAATCTCATTCCAAGTAGCAGCCAACAGCATAAACAATTCCATCCAGACTGAACGAATCCACTGTTTATGTCGAGCAGCTCCAGTTTTCCAGCTACACACATCATACAGCGAACACACTACTCAATACACAACACTGCAGGAGATATTTTTTAAGAAAAAGGTGATCATGATATTCAGATGCAATGTAAACACAATTTACCGTTAGTTTAATTGAAATAAGTATTTCAAGGCGGGCGGCATATGTTTGAGTGAAAACTCACCGCTCAATAGTGGTAGTATAGGGATAGAGATTGACACACTAGCCGACGGGAATTAAGACCACCGAAAGAGATCTAAAAGAGCTTTCGGGAGATATAAGCTCTGTTCAGCAGAGCGTAAAAACACTCAGGTTAAAAGTTATGCTTATTTCCTCTCTCGTTTAGTTTACCACTACAAACTATTTTGATATTGGTGTAGGATGAAAAGATAGATTTTCATTATTATTCTGTTCTCCCGTTCGCAACACTGTAGCTAGATAGGAAGCAACACAGTCCAAACGAAACCACCGCCGTGTATACATCGCGACAATAAAACCCCCCGCTAATCGAATCGAAATAAAGTTGGTGTTTTTTGAGTTAAGTTAAATCGCCGCGAATTCTAATTTAGTTCCGAAAAAGTGTTCCGGTCCCAAAACACCATGTAATGGATTTGAAGATCAAATTTAACGAAATTGAAGCAAATCAGTTTTCAAAAATTATATGTACTTGAGAAATTTGATGAAATTGATACTTCACTTAAAAACATAATCCCTACTAAGAGACAGAAAAGATGGGATGCTGTAGGAACTGTTTGGAAATTTATAGCGGGAACTCCCGATGCAAACGATTTAAGGATGATAAACTCTAGCATCAATAATCTCATTTACAACAATAATGAACAAGTAAAAGTTAATAAAGAAATGTCTTTGCAATTAAAAGAATCAGTATACAAAACTAAAGACGCTATCCGACTGTTTAAATCAAAATCGTCAGAATTGTATTCTATCAATATTTTGTTCAATCTCAAAAATCTTAATGAAATGATAAATAATATAATCGATACTATAATGTTAGCTAAGCTAGGGATTTTAAATGAAAAAGTTTTGACTAAGAACGAATTAGAAATGTTAAGGAAGGATTTAGAAGATCAGAACGTTACAATTCACTCCTCGTCAGAAGCAGTCAACTACGCCAAGACGTCGATAGCTACCAACCATCAAGAAATCGTACTCTTCATAAAGATACCAAAGCTGGATTCCCGAACCTTCCGCAAAGTCCGAGTTTACCCAATACTTCACAACCATCAACAAATCCATACAACCAAGAAATTTCTCCTGATTCATCCAACTGCAAAATTAACCGTCAAGACGTTAGAACCGACAATCTATAATATTGAAGATACTGAAGTGGCTGATTCTACATGCATACCAAATCTCTTAGATGGAAAAGCAGCCATCTGTAACTACACATTAAACCCGATACAACACGAAGTTGTACAGATTGATATGCACCATATACTTATCAACGCCGCTAATAACTTTACCCTATCATCCGATTGTATTACTGCTGAGAGGATCCTGTACGGATCTTATTTACTACAATACGAAAATTGTACATTGATAATCAACAATAATTCATACACCAGTAAAATCCGGAATGTCACTGGTATACCCCTTCACCTGCCACTGGACGGAATCTCCATTACCAAAAATGGTGATGTACTAAACCTGAGCATGGAACACCTCCACAAGCTTCACATAGAAGCTCGAAAAGATCTGGATTACCTGCGTCTAAACAACAACAGCTTGCATTTCCCACATTGGACAATATTTGGAGGAATAACTCTTCTTCCTCTTATAATTGGTATCGTTATTGTCTTCAGTATTTTCTTTCACAGAACAGCACATATTAAACTACAGACCACACCAAATGTCAAGGAAAAGGTTGAAAATCTAGAATCAGGAAAAGGCATTGAAAATTTTAAACCACTTTCCATAGCGGATATCATGAACCAGGAGGTTCATCTTTAAGGAAGGGCAAGTTAACGCCGTCTCTTGCCAGACGTCGTAGTCAGCTTTTTGGGTGTCACCTGAATCAGTAGCGGCATCGAGTATCATCAACCGGCAACGAGGACGACCGATTCCCACAATGGAAGCGCTGAGTAGGCATTCCACGAGTCGGTAACATGTATGAATGTAAAAGGTGTGTTCTTTCTGAAGCAGGTTGAATAAAATCAGTCTTAGTTGAACAGTAGTCAGGTGTAGACCTTTTTTTGCCTTTCTTTCAGAAAGGTATAGTTATCGGTCGATTTGGGAGATCATTAATTATGGGTCTTAGATATACCTTTATAGGTACCTATCGAATCAGCTCGACGAGTTCAGACGATGTCAGTGTATTTGTATGTATTGGTGTGATTTTTTATAAACTTTGTCACTACGTTTTTGCGAAACTGGGAAGTACAATAAAAATGATTTTTGTCTTAAAAAATTTGATTTTTTTCCCTCTTCAATGTATAAGAGAAAGAAAAAAAAAACACAATAGTTTGAAAAATAAATTTTCATAGTAATTATCATCAAATCATCACTCCAAAAAACGTGTCAATTGGGCTTGCTAGCCACAACCAGCAATCACTAAAATCAAGATTATTGTATATATGACGTCATATTTTACATGACGTCATAAACATGATGGGCGCGCTCATTGTGTGCGGTGGTTAAAATTACAGCCTCACTCACACTCATGATGTCATCATGCCGACAAAACGAGTAAGAGGAAGTAGAAGTACGGTTGTGAAAATTTCTTACATGAAAGATTATAAAAATTTATATTTGGTACCAGTTCAGTATAACCGAACCGGTTTCAAAAACTTTTAAAGTCGAAACTCCAAAACCACATTGTTAAAATATGGATTTTCATAAAGGGGTACCACCCCAAACTTAATATATTCAACCGATGGGTGTAACACCTGACATCGCATTTTTCTGCAGCGATGGCGGGCTTCGCTTCGATAGCCCAACGCTATATTCGCAAGCAAAGGTTTCCTTTAGAAGGAGAAACTACATAAGGGACGCGAGCGGAGCGGAGTACACCATCTCAATTTCTCTCATACCGTTCGAGCTTATGTCGTTCGTGAGAGCATGAGAGAATTGAGTTGGTGTGAATCGTCCGAATCATACGCACACAATTTCTCCATTTAGTAGCATTGACTCAAACTTTTAGCCTGTGCAAAAACCGCGATCGTTTTGTGCTAAAATTTTAGAAGGGTTATAAGACGCAAGCGGGAATCTGTCAGATAATTCTGTAGTAAATTTGTATAAGGACGAACGCGCAAAATGTGAACAAACCTAGCGTTGCATTTCATAAGGGCGAAACTAGCAGTCAGCTCGGATCTCATCCCGAGCTGACTGCTAGTTTCGCGTTTGAAATATCAGAACATCTAATCAAATCCTGTTGGAACATCGCGATAAAATATAATTAATAAATAAATAATAAACAAAATAATGCGAAAAACAAAAAAAAAATGAATAAATTGCACGGAAGTTTATGTGCAACAAAACTGCATATTACATCATTGCACAAAATCTATAAACCAAGTAACTTTTCATCAAATAAATCAATAAAATCAAGAATACAAAAGGTGAAATAACTCCCATCTTCCAAAATTTGATTTTTAATCTTGTAATTTTTCGGATTTTTGATTTTTTTTTAAATTTACATAAAACATTTCATACTTTATTTATCTCCCCCATCGGGTTTTTTTTTGTAAATTTCGGGGTGACAAAAGAAGAAATTGAGATGTAATGTAGTTCTTCTAATGGTAATTTTTCACTCAGCTGACAACTGACAACTGATACCGCTGCTGATCTCATGTTGGGTAGGGAAAATAGAATCTTATTGGAAAAAATTATGTCATACTGGGATAAATTCATCTAGTAGTAGCATGTATCCTGACGAGACAAACATCAAAAATACATATTTTAAATATTGTCGAGTATAAGTTGTTATTAAGAAAATTGACAAAATTTTCAAAAAATATTTTCAGTATGATGAAACAGGAAAAACTGTCCAAATCAACAAAATTCAAAAATTGACATAATTAACAAAATTGACAAATTAGTAAAATTGTCAAAAACGACAAAATTGACACAATTGGCAAAATTGAAAAAAATTACAAAATTGACCCAATCGAAAATTTTACAAAATTGGGAATTTTACAGTGAACAAAATTGACTAAGGGGACAAAATTGAAAAAAAATGACAGAATTGACAGAACATATTGTCAAAATTGACAAAATATATTGTCAAAATTGATGAAACAGAAAACACTGTGCCAATTGGCAAAATTGACAAAGTTGATAAAATTGACATAATTGAAAAAAATTGACAAAATTAACAAAATTGAAAAAAATGAAAAAAAAGACAATTTTGACAAAATTAACAAAAATTACAAATTTGACAAAATTGAAACAATTGACAAAATTGAAAAAAAAATTACAAAATTGACCAAATCGACAAAATTGGCAAGATTTACTTAGTGGACAAAATTGAAAAAAATTTACAAAATTGAAAAAAATTGACAAAACATAGTGTCAAAATTGACAAAACATATTGTCAACATTGACAAAACATATTTTCAAAATTGTTGAAACAGAAAAAATCTGTGCTGATTGACAAAATTGACAGAATTGAAATAATTGACAAAATTGTGACAAATTTGACATATTAACAAAATTGACAAAATTGACAAAATTAACAAAAATTAAAAAATTGACAAAACTGTAAAAATTGAAAAAAAAATTACAAAATTGACCAAATCGACAAAATTGAAAAGATTGACTTAGTGGACAAAATCGAAAAAAAAAATTACAAAACATATTGTCAAAACTGACAAAAGATATTGTCAAAATTATTTAAACAGAAAAAACTGTGCCAATTTACAAAATTGGCGAAATTGACAAAATTGAAATAATTGACAAAATTGTGACAAATTTGACAAATTAACAAAATGGACAAAATTCACAAAATGTACAAAAATGACAAAAATTACAAAATTGACGAAATTGAAAAAAATTTACAAAATTGACAAAATCGACAAAATTGAAAAGTATGACTTAGTGGACAAAATTGAAAAATAATGGCAAAATTTACAAAACATATTGTCAAAATTGACAAAACATATTGTCAAAATTGTTGAAACAAAAAAAATTGTACTAATTGACAAAATTGGCAAAATTGACATAATTGGAAAAAAATGTGACAAATTTGACAAATAAATAAGATTAACAAAAATGTAAAAAATAAAAAAATTGACAAAATTTGAAAAAAAAGAGAAAATTATACAAAATTGACCAAATCGACAAAATTGACTTAGTGGGCAAAATTGAAAAAAAAATGACAAAATTGAAAAAATTGACAAAACAATATGAATTGATGAAACAGATAAAAACAGTGCAAAATTAACAAAATTGATAAACTTAACACGATTGCAATTTGTCTTAATGTCAAATTTGTCAAGCTTTTCAATCTTGTCAAGTTTTTCAATTTTGTTAATTTTGCACAGTTTTTTCTGTTTCATCAATATCGACAATATGTTTAGTCAATATTTTTAAAATTTTGTCCACTAAGTCAATTTTGTCGATTTGGTCAATTTCGTAAATTTCTTTCAATTTTTTCAATTTTCTTATTTTTATCATTTCTGTTAATTTTGTCAATTGGTCACAATATTGTCAATTTTTTCAATTACGTCAATTTTGTCTACTGAAGAGTTGCAAAAATGACAAAATTCTCAAAAACGAAAATATGACTTCAAATTAAATTGAAAACAAAATTTAATAATGGAACCAGTTTCAGTATTAACCGAACTGATTTCCATTAAATGGAACCGAAGTTCCAATTATTTTGCCTTCAAGTTTTCTTCAGTTACACTCCAATCGATGGGTGGAACATCTGACATCGCATTTTTCTGCAGCGATGGCGGGCTTCGCTTCGATAGCCCAACGCTATATTCGCAAGCAAAGGTTTCCTTTAGAAGGAGAAACCACATAAGGGACGCGAGCGGAGCACACCATCTCAATTTCTCTCATACCGTTGAGCTTATGTCGTTCGTGAGAGCATGAGAGAATTGAGTTGGTGTGAATCGTCCGAATCATACGCACACAATTTCTCCATTTAGTAGCATTGACTCAAACGTTAAGCCTGTGCCCAAACCGCGATCGTTTTGTGCTAAAATTTTAGACGAGTTAAGACGCAAGCGAGAATCTGTCAGAAGATTTTGTAGTAAATTTGGAAATGGGCGAGCGCGCAAAATGTGAACAAACCTAGCGTAGCATTTCATAAGGGCGAAACTAGCAGTCAGCTCGGAACGAAAAAAACGCGTTTGAAAATTCGGAACATTTATAGTGTATTTGTTTATGCCGAGTGTTGCACTAGTGTTGCACTGGTGCACCACTAGGTGCTGTCAAACTGTTTGTTTATTCGGACGGTGTTGCACTGGTTTTGACCTGTCGGAGTTAAACTTACGGACGGTGGCCCACCGATAATTTTGCCAGTGTTGCGAGAGAGCGTGTGAGTGAGGGAGGTAGCAATACACTGGCGACGATTTGTGTTTGTTTTTATCGGGTACGGTGGAACACTCCACGAGTGGAGAAAACAAATACAGTATTAATCAAATCCTATTGAAACAACGTGAGGGGGGGAGGGGGATGGGGGCTGATAATAAAAAATTATGGGAAAAACAAATTAATTGGAATAAATTGCACGAAATGTTGTGTGCAACAAAATTGCATATTACATCCACTGACCACACTGACTTGACTCTTAGAACAAAAATTCAACCATTTTCTGTCTAATTTTTTGTTGTCAGCTTTTGCAGGTTCGCAATACCGACGGCAGGTGGCGAACCTGAAAAATTTGACAAAAAATGCCCTGTAGGAAAAATGGTCCTGTTTAGCCCGATTTTATCGTAGAAATTGCGTGTTTTATTTTTAAAGTTGGGTGGCATTTCCTAACTGGGATAGCATTTCTTCAAATCGATCGATGCGCACTTTTCCTGGAAAAATTATCCAGAAAACGAAATTGAGTGTCCAGTCAGTATGATCAGTGTTACATCATTGCACAAAATCTATAAATCAAGTATTAATTTTTCATCAAATAAATCAATAAAATCAAGAATACAAAAGGTGAAATAACTCCCATCTTCCAAAATTTGATTTTTAATCTTGTAATTTTTCGGATTTTTGATTTTTTTTTTCGAAATTTACATAAAATATTTCAAATTTTATTTATCTCCCACTGTTTTTTTTTGTTAATTTTGGAGTAACAAAAAAAGAAATTGTGCTGTAATGTAGGTCTTCGAACGGTACTTTTCCACCCAGCTGACAACTCCATTTGTTTACATTTGGCCGTACGTCCTTTTGAAATAATCGACACCGCTGCTGATCTCATGTTGGGTAGGGAAAATAGAATCTTATTGGAAAAAAATAATGTCATACTGGGATCAATTCATCTAGTATTTGCATTCTCTGTGGTATTAGCATGTATCCTGACAAGTTGTTGAAAACAAATATCAAAAATACATAATTTAAATATTGTCGAGTTTAAGTTGTTATTAAGAAAATTGACAAAACTGACAAAACATATTGTGAAAATTAATGAAACAGAAAAAAACTGTCCAAAATGACAAAATTAAAAATTGACAAAATTGGCAAAATTGATAAGATTGACAAAATTGAAAAAATTGATAAAACTGACAAATCAGGATAACTCAGGACATTTTTAAGACAAATTTTCTAAAATCAAGACAATTCGAAAGTTTTTGAAAATTAGGACAACCTCTCGAAAGTCATAACAAATCCTGAAAAATCAGGACACCTGGCACCCCTGACGTGCATTACAATTGTTCAGTTGTTGTTGTTGTTTCGCTTGTGCTCAGAGGTGCCAAGTGTCCTGATCAATGAGGATTTGTCCTGATTTTTGAGAGACCGTCCTATTTTTTTTAACTCTCGAGTTGTCCTGGTTTTTTTTTTAAATTGGTGCATAAAATGTCCCGAATTGTCCTGATTTTTATGAAAACCTCTCAAATTTAAACGAATTTGTATTTAAACTATGAGAAAATCTAATAAATCTATTATAAAATAGTTGAATCAAATTAACAGAGGATAATCTTCGGTTGAGATGATATTTAATGTACATACAAACATACATACATACATACAAACAAAATTAACAAAAATTACATTAATTGACAATATTCACAAATCTGACAAATTGGATAACAATGACAAAAATGACAAAAACTATTCAAACCTAATTTACAAAATTGACCAACTTGAAAATATGCCAACAAAACTGACACAAATATGACTTATAGATATATGTATCATGATTGAAAGTAAGTGAGATGCAAATATGCTGCAACCCAACTATTTTTTGCAAATCCCCGTATCCTGCACTCCAGAGGTTTCTCAGAATAAACGTTGAATCATTTGAAACACATGGGTGGGCATCCTTTTTTGCCTTTCTTTCAGAAAGGTATAGTTATCGGTCGATTTGGGAGATCATTAATTATGGGTCTTAGATATACCTTTATAGGTACCTATCGAATCAGCTCGACGAGTTCAGACGATGTCAGTGTATTTGTATGTATTGGTGTGATTTTTTATAAACTTTGTCACTACGTTTTTGCGAAACTGGGAAGTACAATAAAAATGATTTTTGTCTTAAAAAATTTGATTTTTTTCCCTCTTCAATGTATAAGAGAAAGAAAAAAAAAACACAATAGTTTGAAAAATAAATTTTCATAGTAATTATCATCAAATCATCACTCCAAAAAACGTGTCA
The DNA here is from genome assembly GCF_029784155.1 of Uranotaenia lowii. NCBI lineage: Eukaryota > Metazoa > Arthropoda > Insecta > Diptera > Culicidae > Uranotaenia > Uranotaenia lowii. Next base: position 111,251 of record NW_026598179.1, on the reverse strand, counting down.
ATTGGGCTTGCTAGCCACAACCAGCAATCACTAAAATCAAGATTATTGTATATATGACGTCATATTTTACATGACGTCATAAACATGATGGGCGCGCTCATTGTGTGCGGTGGTTAAAATTACAGCCTCACTCACACTCATGATGTCATCATGCCGACAAAACGAGTAAGAGGAAGTAGAAGTACGGTTGTGAAAATTTCTTACATGAAAGATTATAAAAATTTATATTTGGTACCAGTTCAGTATAACCGAACCGGTTTCAAAAACTTTTAAAGTCGAAACTCCAAAACCACATTGTTAAAATATGGATTTTCATAAAGGGGTACCACCCCAAACTTAATATATTCAACCGATGGGTGTAACACCTGACATCGCATTTTTCTGCAGCGATGGCGGGCTTCGCTTCGATAGCCCAACGCTATATTCGCAAGCAAAGGTTTCCTTTAGAAGGAGAAACTACATAAGGGACGCGAGCGGAGCGGAGTACACCATCTCAATTTCTCTCATACCGTTCGAGCTTATGTCGTTCGTGAGAGCATGAGAGAATTGAGTTGGTGTGAATCGTCCGAATCATACGCACACAATTTCTCCATTTAGTAGCATTGACTCAAACTTTTAGCCTGTGCAAAAACCGCGATCGTTTTGTGCTAAAATTTTAGAAGGGTTATAAGACGCAAGCGGGAATCTGTCAGATAATTCTGTAGTAAATTTGTATAAGGACGAACGCGCAAAATGTGAACAAACCTAGCGTTGCATTTCATAAGGGCGAAACTAGCAGTCAGCTCGGATCTCATCCCGAGCTGACTGCTAGTTTCGCGTTTGAAATATCAGAACATCTAATCAAATCCTGTTGGAACATCGCGATAAAATATAATTAATAAATAAATAATAAACAAAATAATGCGAAAAACAAAAAAAAAATGAATAAATTGCACGGAAGTTTATGTGCAACAAAACTGCATATTACATCATTGCACAAAATCTATAAACCAAGTAACTTTTCATCAAATAAATCAATAAAATCAAGAATACAAAAGGTGAAATAACTCCCATCTTCCAAAATTTGATTTTTAATCTTGTAATTTTTCGGATTTTTGATTTTTTTTTAAATTTACATAAAACATTTCATACTTTATTTATCTCCCCCATCGGGTTTTTTTTTGTAAATTTCGGGGTGACAAAAGAAGAAATTGAGATGTAATGTAGTTCTTCTAATGGTAATTTTTCACTCAGCTGACAACTGACAACTGATACCGCTGCTGATCTCATGTTGGGTAGGGAAAATAGAATCTTATTGGAAAAAATTATGTCATACTGGGATAAATTCATCTAGTAGTAGCATGTATCCTGACGAGACAAACATCAAAAATACATATTTTAAATATTGTCGAGTATAAGTTGTTATTAAGAAAATTGACAAAATTTTCAAAAAATATTTTCAGTATGATGAAACAGGAAAAACTGTCCAAATCAACAAAATTCAAAAATTGACATAATTAACAAAATTGACAAATTAGTAAAATTGTCAAAAACGACAAAATTGACACAATTGGCAAAATTGAAAAAAATTACAAAATTGACCCAATCGAAAATTTTACAAAATTGGGAATTTTACAGTGAACAAAATTGACTAAGGGGACAAAATTGAAAAAAAATGACAGAATTGACAGAACATATTGTCAAAATTGACAAAATATATTGTCAAAATTGATGAAACAGAAAACACTGTGCCAATTGGCAAAATTGACAAAGTTGATAAAATTGACATAATTGAAAAAAATTGACAAAATTAACAAAATTGAAAAAAATGAAAAAAAAGACAATTTTGACAAAATTAACAAAAATTACAAATTTGACAAAATTGAAACAATTGACAAAATTGAAAAAAAAATTACAAAATTGACCAAATCGACAAAATTGGCAAGATTTACTTAGTGGACAAAATTGAAAAAAATTTACAAAATTGAAAAAAATTGACAAAACATAGTGTCAAAATTGACAAAACATATTGTCAACATTGACAAAACATATTTTCAAAATTGTTGAAACAGAAAAAATCTGTGCTGATTGACAAAATTGACAGAATTGAAATAATTGACAAAATTGTGACAAATTTGACATATTAACAAAATTGACAAAATTGACAAAATTAACAAAAATTAAAAAATTGACAAAACTGTAAAAATTGAAAAAAAAATTACAAAATTGACCAAATCGACAAAATTGAAAAGATTGACTTAGTGGACAAAATCGAAAAAAAAAATTACAAAACATATTGTCAAAACTGACAAAAGATATTGTCAAAATTATTTAAACAGAAAAAACTGTGCCAATTTACAAAATTGGCGAAATTGACAAAATTGAAATAATTGACAAAATTGTGACAAATTTGACAAATTAACAAAATGGACAAAATTCACAAAATGTACAAAAATGACAAAAATTACAAAATTGACGAAATTGAAAAAAATTTACAAAATTGACAAAATCGACAAAATTGAAAAGTATGACTTAGTGGACAAAATTGAAAAATAATGGCAAAATTTACAAAACATATTGTCAAAATTGACAAAACATATTGTCAAAATTGTTGAAACAAAAAAAATTGTACTAATTGACAAAATTGGCAAAATTGACATAATTGGAAAAAAATGTGACAAATTTGACAAATAAATAAGATTAACAAAAATGTAAAAAATAAAAAAATTGACAAAATTTGAAAAAAAAGAGAAAATTATACAAAATTGACCAAATCGACAAAATTGACTTAGTGGGCAAAATTGAAAAAAAAATGACAAAATTGAAAAAATTGACAAAACAATATGAATTGATGAAACAGATAAAAACAGTGCAAAATTAACAAAATTGATAAACTTAACACGATTGCAATTTGTCTTAATGTCAAATTTGTCAAGCTTTTCAATCTTGTCAAGTTTTTCAATTTTGTTAATTTTGCACAGTTTTTTCTGTTTCATCAATATCGACAATATGTTTAGTCAATATTTTTAAAATTTTGTCCACTAAGTCAATTTTGTCGATTTGGTCAATTTCGTAAATTTCTTTCAATTTTTTCAATTTTCTTATTTTTATCATTTCTGTTAATTTTGTCAATTGGTCACAATATTGTCAATTTTTTCAATTACGTCAATTTTGTCTACTGAAGAGTTGCAAAAATGACAAAATTCTCAAAAACGAAAATATGACTTCAAATTAAATTGAAAACAAAATTTAATAATGGAACCAGTTTCAGTATTAACCGAACTGATTTCCATTAAATGGAACCGAAGTTCCAATTATTTTGCCTTCAAGTTTTCTTCAGTTACACTCCAATCGATGGGTGGAACATCTGACATCGCATTTTTCTGCAGCGATGGCGGGCTTCGCTTCGATAGCCCAACGCTATATTCGCAAGCAAAGGTTTCCTTTAGAAGGAGAAACCACATAAGGGACGCGAGCGGAGCACACCATCTCAATTTCTCTCATACCGTTGAGCTTATGTCGTTCGTGAGAGCATGAGAGAATTGAGTTGGTGTGAATCGTCCGAATCATACGCACACAATTTCTCCATTTAGTAGCATTGACTCAAACGTTAAGCCTGTGCCCAAACCGCGATCGTTTTGTGCTAAAATTTTAGACGAGTTAAGACGCAAGCGAGAATCTGTCAGAAGATTTTGTAGTAAATTTGGAAATGGGCGAGCGCGCAAAATGTGAACAAACCTAGCGTAGCATTTCATAAGGGCGAAACTAGCAGTCAGCTCGGAACGAAAAAAACGCGTTTGAAAATTCGGAACATTTATAGTGTATTTGTTTATGCCGAGTGTTGCACTAGTGTTGCACTGGTGCACCACTAGGTGCTGTCAAACTGTTTGTTTATTCGGACGGTGTTGCACTGGTTTTGACCTGTCGGAGTTAAACTTACGGACGGTGGCCCACCGATAATTTTGCCAGTGTTGCGAGAGAGCGTGTGAGTGAGGGAGGTAGCAATACACTGGCGACGATTTGTGTTTGTTTTTATCGGGTACGGTGGAACACTCCACGAGTGGAGAAAACAAATACAGTATTAATCAAATCCTATTGAAACAACGTGAGGGGGGGAGGGGGATGGGGGCTGATAATAAAAAATTATGGGAAAAACAAATTAATTGGAATAAATTGCACGAAATGTTGTGTGCAACAAAATTGCATATTACATCCACTGACCACACTGACTTGACTCTTAGAACAAAAATTCAACCATTTTCTGTCTAATTTTTTGTTGTCAGCTTTTGCAGGTTCGCAATACCGACGGCAGGTGGCGAACCTGAAAAATTTGACAAAAAATGCCCTGTAGGAAAAATGGTCCTGTTTAGCCCGATTTTATCGTAGAAATTGCGTGTTTTATTTTTAAAGTTGGGTGGCATTTCCTAACTGGGATAGCATTTCTTCAAATCGATCGATGCGCACTTTTCCTGGAAAAATTATCCAGAAAACGAAATTGAGTGTCCAGTCAGTATGATCAGTGTTACATCATTGCACAAAATCTATAAATCAAGTATTAATTTTTCATCAAATAAATCAATAAAATCAAGAATACAAAAGGTGAAATAACTCCCATCTTCCAAAATTTGATTTTTAATCTTGTAATTTTTCGGATTTTTGATTTTTTTTTTCGAAATTTACATAAAATATTTCAAATTTTATTTATCTCCCACTGTTTTTTTTTGTTAATTTTGGAGTAACAAAAAAAGAAATTGTGCTGTAATGTAGGTCTTCGAACGGTACTTTTCCACCCAGCTGACAACTCCATTTGTTTACATTTGGCCGTACGTCCTTTTGAAATAATCGACACCGCTGCTGATCTCATGTTGGGTAGGGAAAATAGAATCTTATTGGAAAAAAATAATGTCATACTGGGATCAATTCATCTAGTATTTGCATTCTCTGTGGTATTAGCATGTATCCTGACAAGTTGTTGAAAACAAATATCAAAAATACATAATTTAAATATTGTCGAGTTTAAGTTGTTATTAAGAAAATTGACAAAACTGACAAAACATATTGTGAAAATTAATGAAACAGAAAAAAACTGTCCAAAATGACAAAATTAAAAATTGACAAAATTGGCAAAATTGATAAGATTGACAAAATTGAAAAAATTGATAAAACTGACAAATCAGGATAACTCAGGACATTTTTAAGACAAATTTTCTAAAATCAAGACAATTCGAAAGTTTTTGAAAATTAGGACAACCTCTCGAAAGTCATAACAAATCCTGAAAAATCAGGACACCTGGCACCCCTGACGTGCATTACAATTGTTCAGTTGTTGTTGTTGTTTCGCTTGTGCTCAGAGGTGCCAAGTGTCCTGATCAATGAGGATTTGTCCTGATTTTCGAGAGACCGTCCTATTTTTTTTAACTCTCGAGTTGTCCTGGTTTTTTTTTTAAATTGGTGCATAAAATGTCCCGAATTGTCCTGATTTTTATGAAAACCTCTCAAATTTAAACGAATTTGTATTTAAACTATGAGAAAATCTAATAAATCTATTATAAAATAGTTGAATCAAATTAACAGAGGATAATCTTCGGTTGAGATGATATTTAATGTACATACAAACATACATACATACATACAAACAAAATTAACAAAAATTACATTAATTGACAATATTCACAAATCTGACAAATTGGATAACAATGACAAAAATGACAAAAACTATTCAAACCTAATTTACAAAATTGACCAACTTGAAAATATGCCAACAAAACTGACACAAATATGACTTATAGATATATGTATCATGATTGAAAGTAAGTGAGATGCAAATATGCTGCAACCCAACTATTTTTTGCAAATCCCCGTATCCTGCACTCCAGAGGTTTCTCAGAATAAACGTTGAATCATTTGAAACACATGGGTGGGCATCCTTTTTTTTAAATAGTATTTTTTAATATGATTTCCGGTTTTTATTAGGAATTTTGTATATTGTGTCTTGCATATGCATCCAAACATAATTAACAATCTGTAAGAAAGGCTACAATCCACTGTCAAGTGTATTAAATCGGGTTTTTTTAAAAGAAATCCCACTGGTAGAATTCTTAACTCGCGCGAAAAACCTTGAATTTTTTGAATCTTGCAAAATTTTAAACTCGAAAATTTTTCGGCAAAAAAACCTTTTTTTGATTTTTTCCGCTCGGGGGGCGCGCGAAAAACCTTGAATATTTTGAATCTTGCAAAATTTTAAACTCGAAAATTTTTCGGCAAAAAATCATTTTTTCGATTTTTTCCGCTCGGGGGGCGCGCGAAAAACCTAGAATTTTTTGAATCTTGCAAAATTTTAAACTCGAAAATTTTTCGGCAAAAAAACCTTTTTTTGATTTTTTCCGCTCGGGGGGCGCGCGAAAAACCTTGAATTTTTTGAATCTTGCAAAATTTTAAACTCGAAAATTTTTCGGCAAAAAATCATTTTTTTCGATTTTTTCCGCTCGGGGGGCGCGCGAAAAACCTAGAATTTTTTGAATCTTGCAAAATTTTAAACTCGAAAATTTTTCGGCAAAAAATCATTTTTTCGATTTTTTCCGCTCGGGGGGCGCGCGAAAAACCTTGAATTTTTTAATCTTGCAAAATTTTAAAGTCGAAAATTTTTCGGCAAAAAATCATTTTTTTCGATTTTTTCCGCTCGGGGGGCGCGCGAAAAACCTTGAATTTTTTGAATCTTGCAAAATTTTAAAGTCGAAAATTTTTCGGCAAAAAATCATTTTTTCGATTTTTTCCGCTCGGGGGGCGCGCGAAAAACCTAGAATTTTTTGAATCTTGCAAAATTTTAAACTCGAAAATTTTTCGGCAAAAAATCATTTTTTTCGATTTTTTCCGCTCGGGGGGCGCGCGAAAAACCTTGAATTTTTTGAATCTTGCAAAATTTTAAAGTCGAAAATTTTTCGGCAAAAAATCATTTTTTTCGATTTTTTCCGCTCGGGGGGCGCGCGAAAAACCTTGAATTTTTTGAATCTTGCAAAATTTTAAACTCGAAAATTTTTCGGCAAAAAAACCTTTTTTTGATTTTTTCCGCTCGGGGGGCGCGCGAAAAACCTTGAATTTTTTGAATCTTGCAAAATTTTAAACTCGAAAATTTTTCGGCAAAAAATCATTTTTTCGATTTTTTCCGCTCGGGGGGCGCGCGAAAAACCTAGAATTTTTTGAATCTTGCAAAATTTTAAACTCGAAAATTTTTCGGCAAAAAAACCTTTTTTTGATTTTTTCCGCTCGGGGGGCGCGCGAAAAACCTTGAATTTTTTGAATCTTGCAAAATTTTAAACTCGAAAATTTTTTGGCAAAAAATCATTTTTTTCGATTTTTTCCGCTCGGGGGGCGCGCGAAAAACCTAGAATTTTTTGAATCTTGCAAAATTTTAAACTCGAAAATTTTTCGGCAAAAAATCATTTTTTCGATTTTTTCCGCTCGGGGGGCGCGCAAAAAACCTTGAATTTTTGAATCTTGCAAAATTTTAAAGTCGAAAATTTTTCGGCAAAAAATCATTTTTTTCGATTTTTTCCGCTCGGGGGGCGCGCGAAAAACCTTGAATTTTTTGAATCTTGCAAAATTTTAAAGTCGAAAATTTTTCGGCAAAAAATCATTTTTTTCGATTTTTTCCGCTCGGGGGCGCGCGAAAAACCTTGAATTTTTTGAATCTTGCAAAATTTTAAACTCGAAAATTTTTCGGCAAAAAAACCTTTTTTTGATTTTTTCCGCTCGGGGGGCGCGCGAAAAACCTTGAATTTTTTGAATCTTGCAAAATTTTAAACTCGAAAATTTTTCGGCAAAAAATCATTTTTTCGATTTTTTCCGCTCGGGGGGCGCGCGAAAAACCTAGAATTTTTTGAATCTTGCAAAATTTTAAACTCGAAAATTTTTCGGCAAAAAAACCTTTTTTTGATTTTTTCCGCTCGGGGGGCGCGCGAAAAACCTTGAATTTTTTGAATCTTGCAAAATTTTAAACTCGAAAATTTTTCGGCAAAAAATCATTTTTTTCGATTTTTTCCGCTCGGGGGGCGCGCGAAAAACCTAGAATTTTTTGAATCTTGCAAAATTTTAAACTCGAAAATTTTTCGGCAAAAAATCATTTTTTCGATTTTTTCCGCTCGGGGGGCGCGCGAAAAACCTTGAATTTTTTAATCTTGCAAAATTTTAAAGTCGAAAATTTTTCGGCAAAAAATCATTTTTTTCGATTTTTTCCGCTCGGGGGGCGCGCGAAAAACCTTGAATTTTTTGAATCTTGCAAAATTTTAAAGTCGAAAATTTTTCGGCAAAAAATCATTTTTTCGATTTTTTCCGCTCGGGGGGCGCGCGAAAAACCTTGAATTTTTTGAATCTTGCAAAATTTTAAACTCGAAAATTTTTCGGCAAAAAAACCTTTTTTTGATTTTTTCCGCTCGGGGGGCGCGCGAAAAACCTTGAATTTTTTGAATCTTACAAAATTTTAAACTCGAAAATTTTTCGGCAAAAAATCATTTTTTTGATTTTTTCCGCTCGGGGGGCGCGCGAAAAACCTTGAATTTTTTGAATCTTGCAAAATTTTAAACTCGAAAATTTTTCGGCAAAAAATCATTTTTTTCGATTTTTTCCGCTCGGGGGGCGCGCGAAAAACCTAGAATTTTTTGAATCTTGCAAAATTTTAAAGTCGAAAATTTTTCGGCAAAAAATCATTTTTTCGATTTTTTCCGCTCGGGGGGCGCGCGAAAAACCTTGAATTTTTGAATCTTGCAAAATTTTAAAGTCGAAAATTTTTCGGCAAAAAATCATTTTTTTCGATTTTTTCCGCTCGGGGGGCGCGCGAAAAACCTTGAATTTTTTGAATCTTGCAAAATTTTAAAGTCGAAAATTTTTCGGCAAAAAATCATTTTTTTCGATTTTTTCCGCTCGGGGGGCGCGCGAAAAACCTTGAATTTTTTGAATCTTGCAAAATTTTAAACTCGAAAATTTTTCGGCAAAAAAACCTTTTTTTGATTTTTTCCGCTCGGGGGGCGCGCGAAAAACCTTGAATTTTTTGAATCTTGCAAAATTTTAAACTCGAAAATTTTTCGGCAAAAAATCATTTTTTCGATTTTTTCCGCTCGGGGGGCGCGCGAAAAACCTAGAATTTTTTGAATCTTGCAAAATTTTAAACTCGAAAATTTTTCGGCAAAAAATCATTTTTTTCGATTTTTTCCGCTCGGGGGGCGCGCGAAAAACCTAGAATTTTTTGAATCTTGCAAAATTTTAAACTCGAAAATTTTTCGGCAAAAAATCATTTTTTCGATTTTTTCCGCTCGGGGGGCGCGCGAAAAACCTTGAATTTTTGAATCTTGCAAAATTTTAAAGTCGAAAATTTTTCGGCAAAAAATCATTTTTTTCGATTTTTTCCGCTCGGGGGGGCGCGCGAAAAACCTTGAATTTTTTGAATCTTGCAAAATTTTAAAGTCGAAAATTTTTCGGCAAAAAATCATTTTTTCGATTTTTTCCGCTCGGGGGGCGCGCGAAAAACCGAGAATTTTTTGAATCTTGCAAAATTTTAAACTCGAAAATTTTTCGGCAAAAAAACCTTTTTTTGATTTTTTCCGCTCGGGGGGCGCGCGAAAAACCTTGAATTTTTTTAATCTTGCAAAATTTTAAACTCGAAAATTTTTCGGCAAAAAATCATTTTTTTCGATTTTTTCCGCTCGGGGGGCGCGCGAAAAACCTTGAATTTTTTGAATCTTGCAAAATTTTAAACTCGAAAATTTTTCGGCAAAAAATCATTTTTTCGATTTTTTCCGCTCGGGGGGCGCGCGAAAAACCTTGAATTTTTGAATCTTGCAAAATTTTAAAGTCGAAAATTTTTCGGCAAAAAATAATTTTTTTCGATTTTTTCCGCTCGGGGGGCGCGCGAAAAACCTTGAATTTTTTGAATCTTGCAAAATTTTAAACTCGAAAATTTTTCGGCAAAAAAACCTTTTTTTGATTTTTTCCGCTCGGGGGGCGCGCGAAAAACCTTGAATTTTTTGAATCTTGCAAAATTTTAAACTCGAAAATTTTTCGGCAAAAAATCATTTTTTCGATTTTTTCCGCTCGGGGGGCGCGCGAAAAACCTTGAATTTTTGAATCTTGCAAAGTTTTAAAGTCGAAAATTTTTCGGCAAAAAATCATTTTTTTCGATTTTTTCCGCTCGGGGGGCGCGCGAAAAACCTTGAATTTTTAGAATCTTGCAAAATTTTAAACTCGAAAATTTTTCGGCAAAAAATCATTTTTTCGATTTTTTCCGCTCGGGGGGCGCGCGAAAAACCTTGAATTTTTGAATCTTGCAAAATTTTAAAGTCGAAAATTTTTCGGCAAAAAATCATTTTTTCGATTTTTTCCGCTCGGGGGGCGCGCGAAAAACCTAGAATTTTTTGAATCTTGCAAAATTTTAAACTCGAAAATTTTTCGGCAAAAAAACCTTTTTTTGATTTTTTCCGCTCGGGGGGCGCGCGAAAAACCTTGAATTTTTTGAATCTTGCAAAATTTTAAACTCGAAAATTTTTCGGCAAAAAATCATTTTTTTCGATTTTTTCCGCTCGGGGGGCGCGCGAAAAACCTAGAATTTTTTGAATCTTGCAAAATTTTAAACTCGAAAATTTTTCGGCAAAAAATCATTTTTTCGATTTTTTCCGCTCGGGGGGCGCGCGAAAAACCTTGAATTTTTGAATCTTGCAAAATTTTAAAGTCGAAAATTTTTCGGCAAAAAATCATTTTTTTCGATTTTTTCCGCTCGGGGGGCGCGCGAAAAACCTTGAATTTTTTGAATCTTGCAAAATTTTAAAGTCGAAAATTTTTCGGCAAAAAATCATTTTTTTCGATTTTTTCCGCTCGGGGGGCGCGCGAAAAACCTTGAATTTTTTGAATCTTGCAAAATTTTAAACTCGAAAATTTTTCGGCAAAAAAACCTTTTTTTGATTTTTTCCGCTCGGGGGGCGCGCGAAAAACCTTGAATTTTTTGAATCTTGCAAAATTTTAAACTCGAAAATTTTTCGGCAAAAAATCATTTTTTCGATTTTTTCCGCTCGGGGGGCGCGCGAAAAACCTAGAATTTTTTGAATCTTGCAAAATTTTAAACTCGAAAATTTTTCGGCAAAAAATCATTTTTTTCGATTTTTTCCGCTCGGGGGGCGCGCGAAAAACCTAGAATTTTTTGAATCTTGCAAAATTTTAAACTCGAAAATTTTTCGGCAAAAAATCATTTTTTCGATTTTTTCCGCTCGGGGGGCGCGCGAAAAACCTTGAATTTTTGAATCTTGCAAAATTTTAAAGTCGAAAATTTTTCGGCAAAAAATCATTTTTTTCGATTTTTTCCGCTCGGGGGGCGCGCGAAAAACCTTGAATTTTTTGAATCTTGCAAAATTTTAAAGTCGAAAATTTTTCGGCAAAAAATCATTTTTTCGATTTTTTCCGCTCGGGGGGCGCGCGAAAAACCGAGAATTTTTTGAATCTTGCAAAATTTTAAACTCGAAAATTTTTCGGCAAAAAAACCTTTTTTTGATTTTTTCCGCTCGGGGGGCGCGCGAAAAACCTAGAATTTTTTGAATCTTGCAAAATTTTAAACTCGAAAATTTTTCGGCAAAAAATCATTTTTTTCGATTTTTTCCGCTCGGGGGGCGCGCGAAAAACCTAGAATTTTTTGAATCTTGCAAAATTTTAAACTCGAAAATTTTTCGGCAAAAAATCATTTTTTCGATTTTTTCCGCTCGGGGGGCGCGCGAAAAACCTTGAATTTTTGAATCTTGCAAAATTTTAAAGTCGAAAATTTTTCGGCAAAAAATCATTTTTTTCGATTTTTTCCGCTCGGGGGGCGCGCGAAAAACCTTGAATTTTTTGAATCTTGCAAAATTTTAAAGTCGAAAATTTTTCGGCAAAAAATCATTTTTTCGATTTTTTCCGCTCGGGGGGCGCGCGAAAAACCGAGAATTTTTTGAATCTTGCAAAATTTTAAACTCGAAAATTTTTCGGCAAAAAAACCTTTTTTTGATTTTTTCCGCTCGGGGGGCGCGCGAAAAACCTTGAATTTTTTGAATCTTGCAAAATTTTAAACTCGAAAATTTTTCGGCAAAAAATCATTTTTTTCGATTTTTTCCGCTCGGGGGGCGCGCGAAAAACCTAGAATTTTTTGAATCTTGCAAAATTTTAAACTCGAAAATTTTTCGGCAAAAAATCATTTTTTCGATTTTTTCCGCTCGGGGGGCGCGCGAAAAACCTTGAATTTTTGAATCTTGCAAAATTTTAAAGTCGAAAATTTTTCGGCAAAAAATCATTTTTTTCGATTTTTTCCGCTCGGGGGGCGCGCGAAAAACCTTGAATTTTTTGAATCTTGCAAAATTTTAAACTCGAAAATTTTTCGGCAAAAAAACCTTTTTTTGATTTTTTCCGCTCGGGGGGCGCGCGAAAAACCTTGAATTTTTTGAATCTTGCAAAATTTTAAACTCGAAAATTTTTCGGCAAAAAATCATTTTTTCGATTTTTTCCGCTCGGGGGGCGCGCGAAAAACCTTGAATTTTTGAATCTTGCAAAATTTTAAAGTCGAAATTTTTTCGGCAAAAAATCATTTTTTTCGATTTTTTCCGCTCGGGGGGCGCGCGAAAAACCTTGAATTTTTAGAATCTTGCAAAATTTTAAACTCGAAAATTTTTCGGCAAAAAATCATTTTTTCGATTTTTTCCGCTCGGGGGGCGCGCGAAAAACCTTGAATTTTTGAATCTTGCAAAATTTTAAAGTCGAAAATTTTTCGGCAAAAAATCATTTTTTTCGATTTTTTCCGCTCGGGGGGCGCGCGAAAAACCTTGAATTTTTTGAATCTTGCAAAATTTTAAAGTCGAAAATTTTTCGGCAAAAAATCATTTTTTTCGATTTTTTCCGCTCGGGGGGCGCGCGAAAAACCTTGAATTTTTTGAATCTTGCAAAATTTTAAACTCGAAAATTTTTCGGCAAAAAAACCTTTTTTTGATTTTTTCCGCTCGGGGGGCGCGCGAAAAACCTTGAATTTTTTGAATCTTGCAAAATTTTAAACTCGAAAATTTTTCGGCAAAAAATCATTTTTTCGATTTTTTCCGCTCGGGGGGCGCGCGAAAAACCTAGAATTTTTTGAATCTTGCAAAATTTTAAACTCGAAAATTTTTCGGCAAAAAAACCTTTTTTTGATTTTTTCCGCTCGGGGGGCGCGCGAAAAACCTTGAATTTTTTGAATCTTGCAAAATTTTAAACTCGAAAATTTTTCGGCAAAAAATCATTTTTTTCGATTTTTTCCGCTCGGGGGGCGCGCGAAAAACCTAGAATTTTTTGAATCTTGCAAAATTTTAAACTCGAAAATTTTTCGGCAAAAAATCATTTTTTCGATTTTTTCCGCTCGGGGGGCGCGCGAAAAACCTTGAATTTTTGAATCTTGCAAAATTTTAAAGTCGAAAATTTTTCGGCAAAAAATCATTTTTTTCGATTTTTTCCGCTCGGGGGGCGCGCGAAAAACCTTGAATTTTTTGAATCTTGCAAAATTTTAAAGTCGAAAATTTTTCGGCAAAAAATCATTTTTTTCGATTTTTTCCGCTCGGGGGGCGCGCGAAAAACCTTGAATTTTTTGAATCTTGCAAAATTTTAAACTCGAAAATTTTTCGGCAAAAAAACCTTTTTTTGATTTTTTCCGCTCGGGGGGCGCGCGAAAAACCTTGAATTTTTTGAATCTTGCAAAATTTTAAACTCGAAAATTTTTCGGCAAAAAATCATTTTTTCGATTTTTTCCGCTCGGGGGGCGCGCGAAAAACCTTGAATTTTTTGAATCTTGCAAAATTTTAAACTCGAAAATTTTTCGGCAAAAAATCATTTTTTTCGATTTTTTCCGCTCGGGGGGCGCGCGAAAAACCTTGAATTTTTGAATCTTGCAAAATTTTAAAGTCGAAAATTTTTCGGCAAAAAATCATTTTTTCTATTTTTTCCGCTCGGGGGGCGCGCGAAAAACCTTGAATTTTTTGAATCTTGCAAAATTTTAAAGTCGAAAATTTTTCGGCAAAAAATCATTTTTTTCGATTTTTTCCGCTCGGGGGGCGCGCGAAAAACCTTGAATTTTTTGAATCTTGCAAAATTTTAAACTCGAAAATTTTTCGGCAAAAAAAACCTTTTTTTGATTTTTTCCGCTCGGGGGGCGCGCGAAAAACCTTGAATTTTTTGAATCTTGCAAAATTTTAAACTCGAAAATTTTTCGGCAAAAAAACCTTTTTTTGATTTTTTCCGCTCGGGGGGCGCGCGAAAAACCTTGAATTTTTTGAATCTTGCAAAATTTTAAACTCGAAAATTTTTCGGCAAAAAATCATTTTTTCGATTTTTTCCGCTCGGGGGGCGCGCGAAAAACCTAGAATTTTTTGAATCTTGCAAAATTTTAAACTCGAAAATTTTTCGGCAAAAAAACCTTTTTTTGATTTTTTCCGCTCGGGGGGCGCGCGAAAAACCTTGAATTTTTTGAATCTTGCAAAATTTTAAACTCGAAAATTTTTCGGCAAAAAATCATTTTTTTCGATTTTTTCCGCTCGGGGGGCGCGCGAAAAACCTTGAATTTTTTGAATCTTGCAAAATTTTAAAGTCAAAAATTTTTCGGCAAAAAATCATTTTTTTCGATTTTTTCCGCTCGGGGGGCGCGCGAAAAACCTTGAATTTTTTGAATCTTGCAAAATTTTAAACTCGAAAATTTTTCGGCAAAAAAACCTTTTTTTGATTTTTTCCGCTCGGGGGGCGCGCGAAAAACCTTGAATTTTTTGAATCTTGCAAAATTTTAAACTCGAAAATTTTTCGGCAAAAAATCATTTTTTCGATTTTTTCCGCTCGGGGGGCGCGCGAAAAACCTAGAATTTTTTGAATCTTGCAAAATTTTAAACTCGAAAATTTTTCGGCAAAAAAACCTTTTTTTGATTTTTTCCGCTCGGGGGGCGCGCGAAAAACCTTGAATTTTTTGAATCTTGCAAAATTTTAAAGTCGAAAATTTTTCGGCAAAAAATCATTTTTTTCGATTTTTTCCGCTCGGGGGGCGCGCGAAAAACCTTGAATTTTTTGAATCTTGCAAAATTTTAAACTCGAAAATTTTTCGGCAAAAAAACCTTTTTTTGATTTTTTCCGCTCGGGGGGCGCGCGAAAAACCTTGAATTTTTTGAATCTTGCAAAATTTTAAACTCGAAAATTTTTCGGCAAAAAATCATTTTTTCGATTTTTTCCGCTCGGGGGGCGCGCGAAAAACCTTGAATTTTTTGAATCTTGCAAAATTTTAAACTCGAAAATTTTTCGGCAAAAAATCATTTTTTCGATTTTTTCCGCTCGGGGGGCGCGCGAAAAACCTTGAATTTTTGAATCTTGCAAAATTTTAAAGTCGAAAATTTTTCGGCAAAAAAACATTTTTTTCGATTTTTTCCGCTCGGGGGGCGCGCGAAAAACCTTGAATTTTTTGAATCTTGCAAAATTTTAAAGTCGAAAATTTTTCGGCAAAAAATCATTTTTTTCGATTTTTTCCGCTCGGGGGGCGCGCGAAAAACCTTGAATTTTTTGAATCTTGCAAAATTTTAAACTCGAAAATTTTTCGGCAAAAAAACCTTTTTTTGATTTTTTCCGCTCGGGGGGCGCGCGAAAAACCTTGAATTTTTTGAATCTTGCAAAATTTTAAACTCGAAAATTTTTCGGCAAAAAAACCTTTTTTTGATTTTTTCCGCTCGGGGGGCGCGCGAAAAACCTTGAATTTTTTGAATCTTGCAAAATTTTAAACTCGAAAATTTTTCGGCAAAAAATCATTTTTTCGATTTTTTCCGCTCGGGGGGCGCGCGAAAAACCTAGAATTTTTTGAATCTTGCAAAATTTTAAACTCGAAAATTTTTCGGCAAAAAAACCTTTTTTTGATTTTTTCCGCTCGGGGGGCGCGCGAAAAACCTTGAATTATTTTAATCTTGCAAAATTTTAAACTCGAAAATTTTTCGGCAAAAAATCATTTTTTTCGATTTTTTCCGCTCGGGGGGCGCGCGAAAAACCTTGAATTTTTTGAATCTTGCAAAATTTTAAACTCGAAAATTTTTCGGCAAAAAAACCTTTTTTCGATTTTTTCCGCTCGGGGGGCGCGCGAAAAACCTTGAATTTTTTGAATCTTGCAAAATTTTAAACTCGAAAATTTTTCGGCAAAAAATCATTTTTTCGATTTTTTCCGCTCGGGGGGCGCGCGAAAAACCTAGAATTTTTTGAATCTTGCAAAATTTTAAACTCGAAAATTTTTCGGCAAAAAAACCTTTTTTTGATTTTTTCCGCTCGGGGGGCGCGCGAAAAACCTTGAATTTTTTGAATCTTGCAAAATTTTAAACTCGAAAATTTTTCGGCAAAAAATCATTTTTTTCGATTTTTTCCGCTCGGGGGGCGCGCGAAAAACCTAGAATTTTTTGAATCTTGCAAAATTTTAAACTCGAAAATTTTTCGGCAAAAAATCATTTTTTTCGATTTTTTCCGCTCGGGGGGCGCGCGAAAAACCTTGAATTTTTGAATCTTGCAAAATTTTAAAGTCGAAAATTTTTCGGCAAAAAATCATTTTTTTCGATTTTTTCCGCTCGGGGGGCGCGCGAAAAACCTTGAATTTTTTGAATCTTGCAAAATTTTAAAGTCGAAAATTTTTCGGCAAAAAATCATTTTTTTCGATTTTTTCCGCTCGGGGGGCGCGCGAAAAACCTTGAATTTTTTGAATCTTGCAAAATTTTAAAGTCGAAAATTTTTCGGCAAAAAATCATTTTTTTCGATTTTTTCCGCTCGGGGGGCGCGCGAAAAACCTTGAATTTTTTGAATCTTGCAAAATTTTAAACTCGAAAATTTTTCGGCAAAAAAACCTTTTTTTGATTTTTTCCGCTCGGGGGCGCGCGAAAAACCTTGAATTTTTTGAATCTTGCAAAATTTTAAACTCGAAAATTTTTCGGCAAAAAATCATTTTTTCGATTTTTTCCGCTCGGGGGGCGCGCGAAAAACCTTGAATTTTTTGAATCTTGCAAAATTTTAAACTCGAAAATTTTTCGGCAAAAAATCATTTTTTCGATTTTTTCCGCTCGGGGGGCGCGCGAAAAACCTAGAATTTTTTGAATCTTGCAAAATTTTAAACTCGAAAATTTTTCGGCAAAAAAACCTTTTTTTGATTTTTTCCGCTCGGGGGGCGCGCGAAAAACCTTGAATTTTTTGAATCTTGCAAAATTTTAAACTCGAAAATTTTTCGGCAAAAAATCATTTTTTTCGATTTTTTCCGCTCGGGGGGCGCGCGAAAAACCTAGAATTTTTTGAATCTTGCAAAATTTTAAACTCGAAAATTTTTCGGCAAAAAATCATTTTTTCGATTTTTTCCGCTCGGGGGGCGCGCGAAAAACCTAGAATTTTTTGAATCTTGCAAAATTTTAAACTCGAAAATTTTTCGGCAAAAAAACCTTTTTTTGATTTTTTCCGCTCGGGGGGCGCGCGAAAAACCTTGAATTTTTTGAATCTTGCAATATTTTAAACTCGAAAATTTTTCGGCAAAAAATCATTTTTTTCGATTTTTTCCGCTCGGGGGGCGCGCGAAAAACCTTGAATTTTTTGAATCTTGCAAAATTTTAAACTCGAAAATTTTTCGGCAAAAAATCATTTTTTTCGATTTTTTCCGCTCGGGGGGCGCGCGAAAAACCTTGAATTTTTGAATCTTGCAAAATTTTAAAGTCGAAAATTTTTCGGCAAAAAATCATTTTTTTCGATTTTTTCCGCTCGGGGGGCGCGCGAAAAACCTTGAATTTTTTGAATCTTGCAAAATTTTAAAGTCGAAAATTTTTCGGCAAAAAATCATTTTTTTCGATTTTTTCCGCTCGGG
This sequence comes from Uranotaenia lowii, assembly GCF_029784155.1. NCBI lineage: Eukaryota > Metazoa > Arthropoda > Insecta > Diptera > Culicidae > Uranotaenia > Uranotaenia lowii. The sequence continues at coordinate 93,403 of NW_026598179.1, read as the reverse complement.
GGGCGCGCGAAAAACCTTGAATTTTTTGAATCTTGCAAAATTTTAAAGTCGAAAATTTTTCGGCAAAAAATCATTTTTTTCGATTTTTTCCGCTCGGGGGGCGCGCGAAAAACCTTGAATTTTTTGAATCTTGCAAAATTTTAAAGTCGAAAATTTTTCGGCAAAAAATCATTTTTTTCGATTTTTTCCGCTCGGGGGGCGCGCGAAAAACCTTGAATTTTTTGAATCTTGCAAAATTTTAAACTCGAAAATTTTTCGGCAAAAAAACCTTTTTTTGATTTTTTCCGCTCGGGGGGCGCGCGAAAAACCTTGAATTTTTTGAATCTTGCAAAATTTTAAACTCGAAAATTTTTCGGCAAAAAATCATTTTTTCGATTTTTTCCGCTCGGGGGGCGCGCGAAAAACCTTGAATTTTTTGAATCTTGCAAAATTTTAAACTCGAAAATTTTTCGGCAAAAAATCATTTTTTCGATTTTTTCCGCTCGGGGGGCGCGCGAAAAACCTAGAATTTTTTGAATCTTGCAAAATTTTAAACTCGAAAATTTTTCGGCAAAAAAACCTTTTTTTGATTTTTTCCGCTCGGGGGGCGCGCGAAAAACCTTGAATTTTTAGAATCTTGCAAAATTTTAAACTCGAAAATTTTTCGGCAAAAAATCATTATTTCGATTTTTTCCGCTCGGGGGGCGCGCGAAAAACCTAGAATTTTTTGAATCTTGCAAAATTTTAAACTCGAAAATTTTTCGGCAAAAAAACCTTTTTTTGATTTTTTCCGCTCGGGGGGCGCGCGAAAAACCTTGAATTTTTTGAATCTTGCAAAATTTTAAACTCGAAAATTTTTCGGCAAAAAAACCTTTTTTTGATTTTTTCCGCTCGGGGGGCGCGCGAAAAACCTTGAATTTTTTGAATCTTGCAAAATTTTAAACTCGAAAATTTTTCGGCAAAAAAACCTTTTTTTGATTTTTTCCGCTCGGGGGGCGCGCGAAAAACCTTGAATTTTTTGAATCTTGCAAAATTTTAAACTCGAAAATTTTTCGGCAAAAAATCATTTTTTCGATTTTTTCCGCTCGGGGGGCGCGCGAAAAACCTAGAATTTTATGAATCTTGCAAAATTTTAAACTCGAAAATTTTTCGGCAAAAAAACCTTTTTTTGATTTTTTCCGCTCGGGGGGCGCGCGAAAAACCTTGAATTTTTTTAATCTTGCAAAATTTTAAACTCGAAAATTTTTCGGCAAAAAATCATTTTTTTCGATTTTTTCCGCTCGGGGGGCGCGCGAAAAACCTTGAATTTTTTGAATCTTGCAAAATTTTAAAGTCGAAAATTTTTCGGCAAAAAATCATTTTTTTCGATTTTTTCCGCTCGGGGGGCGCGCGAAAAACCTTGAATTTTTTGAATCTTGCAAAATTTTAAACTCGAAAATTTTTCGGCAAAAAAACCTTTTTTTGATTTTTTCCGCTCGGGGGGCGCGCGAAAAACCTTGAATTTTTTGAATCTTGCAAAATTTTAAACTCGAAAATTTTTCGGCAAAAAATCATTTTTTCGATTTTTTCCGCTCGGGGGGCGCGCGAAAAACCTAGAATTTTTTGAATCTTGCAAAATTTTAAACTCGAAAATTTTTCGGCAAAAAAACCTTTTTTTGATTTTTTCCGCTCGGGGGGCGCGCGAAAAACCTTGAATTTTTGAATCTTGCAAAATTTTAAACTCGAAAATTTTTCGGCAAAAAATCATTTTTTTCGATTTTTTCCGCTCGGGGGGCGCGCGAAAAACCTTGAATTTTTGAATCTTGCAAAATTTTAAAGTCGAAAATTTTTCGGCAAAAAATCATTTTTTTCGATTTTTTCCGCTCGGGGGGCGCGCGAAAAACCTTGAATTTTTTGAATCTTGCAAAATTTTAAAGTCGAAAATTTTTCGGCAAAAAATAATTTTTTTCGATTTTTTCCGCTCGGGGGGCGCGCGAAAAACCTTGAATTTTTTGAATCTTGCAAAATTTTAAACTCGAAAATTTTTCGGCAAAAAATCATTTTTTTCGATTTTTTCCGCTCGGGGGGCGCGCGAAAAACCTTGAATTTTTTGAATCTTGCAAAATTTTAAACTCGAAAATTTTTCGGCAAAAAAACCTTTTTTTGATTTTTTCCGCTCGGGGGGCGCGCGAAAAACCTTGAATTTTTTGAATCTTGCAAAATTTTAAACTCGAAAATTTTTCGGCAAAAAATCATTTTTTTCGATTTTTTCCGCTCGGGGGGCGCGCGAAAAACCTAGAATTTTTTGAATCTTGCAAAATTTTAAACTCGAAAATTTTTCGGCAAAAAATCATTTTTTTCGATTTTTTCCGCTCGGGGGGCGCGCGAAAAACCTTGAATTTTTGAATCTTGCAAAATTTTAAAGTCGAAAATTTTTCGGCAAAAAATCATTTTTTTCGATTTTTTCCGCTCGGGGGGCGCGCGAAAAACCTTGAATTTTTTGAATCTTGCAAAATTTTAAAGTCGAAAATTTTTCGGCAAAAAATCATTTTTTTCGATTTTTCCCGCTCGGGGGGCGCGCGAAAAACCTTGAATTTTTTGAATCTTGCAAAATTTTAAAGTCGAAAATTTTTCGGCAAAAAATCATTTTTTTCGATTTTTTCCGCTCGGGGGGCGCGCGAAAAACCTTGAATTTTTTGAATCTTGCAAAATTTTAAACTCGAAAATTTTTCGGCAAAAAAACCTTTTTTTGATTTTTTCCGCTCGGGGGGCGCGCGAAAAACCTTGAATTTTTTGAATCTTGCAAAATTTTAAACTCGAAAATTTTTCGGCAAAAAATCATTTTTTCGATTTTTTCCGCTCGGGGGGCGCGCGAAAAACCTTGAATTTTTTGAATCTTGCAAAATTTTAAACTCGAAAATTTTTCGGCAAAAAATCATTTTTTCGATTTTTTCCGCTCGGGGGGCGCGCGAAAAACCTAGAATTTTTTGAATCTTGCAAAATTTTAAACTCGAAAATTTTTCGGCAAAAAAACCTTTTTTTGATTTTTTCCGCTCGGGGGGCGCGCGAAAAACCTTGAATTTTTTGAATCTTGCAAAATTTTAAACTCGAAAATTTTTCGGCAAAAAATCATTTTTTTCGATTTTTTCCGCTCGGGGGGCGCGCGAAAAACCTAGAATTTTTTGAATCTTGCAAAATTTTAAACTCGAAAATTTTTCGGCAAAAAATCATTTTTTCGATTTTTTCCGCTCGGGGGGCGCGCGAAAAACCTAGAATTTTTTGAATCTTGCAAAATTTTAAACTCGAAAATTTTTCGGCAAAAAAACCTTTTTTTGATTTTTTCCGCTCGGGGGGCGCGCGAAAAACCTTGAATTTTTTGAATCTTGCAAAATTTTAAACTCGAAAATTTTTCGGCAAAAAATCATTTTTTTCGATTTTTTCCGCTCGGGGGGCGCGCGAAAAACCTTGAATTTTTTGAATCTTGCAAAATTTTAAACTCGAAAATTTTTCGGCAAAAAATCATTTTTTTCGATTTTTTCCGCTCGGGGGGCGCGCGAAAAACCTTGAATTTTTGAATCTTGCAAAATTTTAAAGTCGAAAATTTTTCGGCAAAAAATCATTTTTTTCGATTTTTTCCGCTCGGGGGGCGCGCGAAAAACCTTGAATTTTTTGAATCTTGCAAAATTTTAAAGTCGAAAATTTTTCGGCAAAAAATCATTTTTTTCGATTTTTTCCGCTCGGGGGGCGCGCGAAAAACCTTGAATTTTTTGAATCTTGCAAAATTTTAAAGTCGAAAATTTTTCGGCAAAAAATCATTTTTTTAGATTTTTTCCGCTCGGGGGGCGCGCGAAAAACCTTGAATTTTTTGAATCTTGCAAAATTTTAAACTCGAAAATTTTTCGGCAAAAAAACCTTTTTTTGATTTTTTCCGCTCGGGGGGCGCGCGAAAAACCTTGAATTTTTTGAATCTTGCAAAATTTTAAACTCGAAAATTTTTCGGCAAAAAATCATTTTTTCGATTTTTTCCGCTCGGGGGGCGCGCGAAAAACCTTGAATTTTTTGAATCTTGCAAAATTTTAAACTCGAAAATTTTTCGGCAAAAAATCATTTTTTCGATTTTTTCCGCTCGGGGGCGCGCGAAAAACCTAGAATTTTTTGAATCTTGCAAAATTTTAAACTCGAAAATTTTTCGGCAAAAAAACCTTTTTTTGATTTTTTCCGCTCGGGGGGCGCGCGAAAAACCTTGAATTTTTTGAATCTTGCAAAATTTTAAACTCGAAAATTTTTCGGCAAAAAATCATTTTTTCGATTTTTTCCGCTCGGGGGGCGCGCGAAAAACCTAGAATTTTTTGAATCTTGCAAAATTTTAAACTCGAAAATTTTTCGGCAAAAAAACCTTTTTTTGATTTTTTCCGCTCGGGGGGCGCGCGAAAAACCTTGAATTTTTTGAATCTTGCAAAATTTTAAACTCGAAAATTTTTCGGCAAAAAAACCTTTTTTTGATTTTTTCCGCTCGGGGGGCGCGCGAAAAACCTTGAATTTTTTGAATCTTGCAAAATTTTAAACTCGAAAATTTTTCGGCAAAAAAACCTTTTTTTGATTTTTTCCGCTCGGGGGGCGCGCGAAAAACCTTGAATTTTTTGAATCTTGCAAAATTTTAAACTCGAAAATTTTTCGGCAAAAAATCATTTTTTCGATTTTTTCCGCTCGGGGGGCGCGCGAAAAACTAGAATTTTTTGAATCTTGCAAAATTTTAAACTCGAAAATTTTTCGGCAAAAAAACCTTTTTTTGATTTTTTCCGCTCGGGGGGCGCGCGAAAAACCTTGAATTTTTTTAATCTTGCAAAATTTTAAACTCGAAAATTTTTCGGCAAAAAAACCTTTTTTTGATTTTTCCGCTCGGGGGGCGCACGAAAAACCTTGAATTTTTTGAATCTTGCAAAATTTTAAACTCGAAAATTTTTCGGCAAAAAATCATTTTTTCGATTTTTTCCGCTCGAGGGGCGCGCGAAAAACCTAGAATTTTTTGAATCTTGCAAAATTTTAAACTCGAAAATTTTTCGGCAAAAAAACCTTTTTTTGATTTTTTCCGCTCGGGGGGCGCGCGAAAAACCTTGAATTTTTTGAATCTTGCAAAATTTTAAACTCGAAAATTTTTCGGCAAAAAATCATTTTTTTCGATTTTTTCCGCTCGGGGGGCGCGCGAAAAACCTAGAATTTTTTGAATCTTGCAAAATTTTAAACTCGAAAATTTTTCGGCAAAAAATCATTTTTTTCGATTTTTTCCGCTCGGGGGGCGCGCGAAAAACCTTGAATTTTTGAATCTTGCAAAATTTTAAAGTCGAAAATTTTTCGGCAAAAAATCATTTTTTTCGATTTTTTCCGCTCGGGGGGCGCGCGAAAAACCTTGAATTTTTTGAATCTTGCAAAATTTTAAAGTCGAAAATTTTTCGGCAAAAAATCATTTTTTTCGATTTTTTCCGCTCGGGGGGCGCGCGAAAAACCTTGAATTTTTTGAATCTTGCAAAATTTTAAAGTCGAAAATTTTTCGGCAAAAAATCATTTTTTTCGATTTTTTCCGCTCGGGGGGCGCGCGAAAAACCTTGAATTTTTTGAATCTTGCAAAATTTTAAACTCGAAAATTTTTCGGCAAAAAAACCTTTTTTTGATTTTTTCCGCTCGGGGGGCGCGCGAAAAACCTTGAATTTTTTGAATCTTGCAAAATTTTAAACTCGAAAATTTTTCGGCAAAAAATCATTTTTTTCGATTTTTTCCGCTCGGGGGGCGCGCGAAAAACCTTGAATTTTTTGAATCTTGCAAAATTTTAAACTCGAAAATTTTTCGGCAAAAAAACCTTTTTTTGATTTTTTCCGCTCGGGGGGCGCGCGAAAAACCTTGAATTTTTTGAATCTTGCAAAATTTTAAACTCGAAAATTTTTCGGCAAAAAATCATTTTTTCGATTTTTTCCGCTCGGGGGGCGCGCGAAAAACCTAGAATTTTTTGAATCTTGCAAAATTTTAAACTCGAAAATTTTTCGGCAAAAAAACCTTTTTTTGATTTTTTCCGCTCGGGGGGCGCGCGAAAAACCTTGAATTTTTTGAATCTTGCAAAATTTTAAACTCGAAAATTTTTCGGCAAAAAATCATTTTTTTCGATTTTTTCCGCTCGGGGGGCGCGCGAAAAACCTAGAATTTTTTGAATCTTGCAAAATTTTAAACTCGAAAATTTTTCGGCAAAAAATCATTTTTTTCGATTTTTTCCGCTCGGGGGGCGCGCGAAAAACCTTGAATTTTTGAATCTTGCAAAATTTTAAAGTCGAAAATTTTTCGGCAAAAAATCATTTTTTTCGATTTTTTCCGCTCGGGGGGCGCGCGAAAAACCTTGAATTTTTTGAATCTTGCAAAATTTTAAAGTCGAAAATTTTTCGGCAAAAAATCATTTTTTTCGATTTTTTCCGCTCGGGGGGCGCGCGAAAAACCTTGAATTTTTTGAATCTTGCAAAATTTTAAAGTCGAAAATTTTTCGGCGAAAAATCATTTTTTTCGATTTTTTCCGCTCGGGGGGCGCGCGAAAAACCTTGAATTTTTTGAATCTTGCAAAATTTTAAACTCGAAAATTTTTCGGCAAAAAAACCTTTTTTTGATTTTTTCCGCTCGGGGGGCGCGCGAAAAACCTTGAATTTTTTGAATCTTGCAAAATTTTAAACTCGAAAATTTTTCGGCAAAAAATCATTTTTTTCGATTTTTTCCGCTCGGGGGGCGCGCGAAAAACCTTGAATTTTTTGAATCTTGCAAAATTTTAAACTCGAAAATTTTTCGGCAAAAAAACCTTTTTTTGATTTTTTCCGCTCGGGGGGCGCGCGAAAAACCTTGAATTTTTTGAATCTTGCAAAATTTTAAACTCGAAAATTTTTCGGCAAAAAATCATTTTTTCGATTTTTTCCGCTCGGGGGGCGCGCGAAAAACCTAGAATTTTTTGAATCTTGCAAAATTTTAAACTCGAAAATTTTTCGGCAAAAAAACCTTTTTTTGATTTTTTCCGCTCGGGGGGCGCGCGAAAAACCTTGAATTTTTTGAATCTTGCAAAATTTTAAACTCGAAAATTTTTCGGCAAAAAATCATTTTTTTCGATTTTTTCCGCTCGGGGGGCGCGCGAAAAACCTAGAATTTTTTGAATCTTGCAAAATTTTAAACTCGAAAATTTTTCGGCAAAAAATCATTTTTTTCGATTTTTTCCGCTCGGGGGGCGCGCGAAAAACCTTGAATTTTTGAATCTTGCAAAATTTTAAAGTCGAAAATTTTTCGGCAAAAAATCATTTTTTTCGATTTTTTCCGCTCGGGGGGCGCGCGAAAAACCTTGAATTTTTTGAATCTTGCAAAATTTTAAAGTCGAAAATTTTTCGGCAAAAAATCATTTTTTTCGATTTTTTCCGCTCGGGGGGCGCGCGAAAAACCTTGAATTTTTTGAATCTTGCAAAATTTTAAAGTCGAAAATTTTTCGGCAAAAAATCATTTTTTTCGATTTTTTCCGCTCGGGGGGCGCGCGAAAAACCTTGAATTTTTTGAATCTTGCAAAATTTTAAACTCGAAAATTTTTCGGCAAAAAAACCTTTTTTTGATTTTTTCCGCTCGGGGGGCGCGCGAAAAACCTTGAATTTTTTGAATCTTGCAAAATTTTAAACTCGAAAATTTTTCGGCAAAAAATCATTTTTTTCGATTTTTTCCGCTCGGGGGGCGCGCGAAAAACCTTGAATTTTTTGAATCTTGCAAAATTTTAAACTCGAAAATTTTTCGGCAAAAAAACCTTTTTTTGATTTTTTCCGCTCGGGGGGCGCGCGAAAAACCTTGAATTTTTTGAATCTTGCAAAATTTTAAACTCGAAAATTTTTCGGCAAAAAATCATTTTTTCGATTTTTTCCGCTCGGGGGGCGCGCGAAAAACCTAGAATTTTTTGAATCTTGCAAAATTTTAAACTCGAAAATTTTTCGGCAAAAAAACCTTTTTTTGATTTTTTCCGCTCGGGGGGCGCGCGAAAAACCTTGAATTTTTTGAATCTTGCAAAATTTTAAACTCGAAAATTTTTCGGCAAAAAATCATTTTTTTCGATTTTTTCCGCTCGGGGGGCGCGCGAAAAACCTAGAATTTTTTGAATCTTGCAAAATTTTAAACTCGAAAATTTTTCGGCAAAAAATCATTTTTTTCGATTTTTTCCGCTCGGGGGGCGCGCGAAAAACCTTGAATTTTTGAATCTTGCAAAATTTTAAAGTCGAAAATTTTTCGGCAAAAAATCATTTTTTTCGATTTTTTCCGCTCGGGGGGCGCGCGAAAAACCTTGAATTTTTTGAATCTTGCAAAATTTTAAAGTCGAAAATTTTTCGGCAAAAAATCATTTTTTTCGATTTTTTCCGCTCGGGGGGCGCGCGAAAAACCTTGAATTTTTTGAATCTTGCAAAATTTTAAAGTCGAAAATTTTTCGGCAAAAAATCATTTTTTTCGATTTTTTCCGCTCGGGGGGCGCGCGAAAAACCTTGAATTTTTTGAATCTTGCAAAATTTTAAACTCGAAAATTTTTCGGCAAAAAATCATTTTTTCGATTTTTTCCGCTCGGGGGGCGCGCGAAAAACCTAGAATTTTTTGAATCTTGCAAAATTTTAAACTCGAAAATTTTTCGGCAAAAAATCATTTTTTCGATTTTTTCCGCTCGGGGGGCGCGCGAAAAACCTTGAATTTTTGAATCTTGCAAAATTTTAAAGTCGAAAATTTTTCGGCAGAAAATCATTTTTTTCGATTTTTTCCGCTCGGGGGGCGCGCGAAAAACCTTGAATTTTTTGAATCTTGCAAAATTTTAAAGTCGAAAATTTTTCGGCAAAAAATCATTTTTTTCGATTTTTTCCGCTCGGGGGGCGCGCGAAAAACCTTGAATTTTTTGAATCTTGCAAAATTTTAAACTCGAAAATTTTTCGGCAAAAAAACCTTTTTTTGATTTTTTCCGCTCGGGGGGCGCGCGAAAAACCTTGAATTTTTTGAATCTTGCAAAATTTTAAACTCGAAAATTTTTCGGCAAAAAAACCTTTTTTTGATTTTTTCCGCTCGGGGGGCGCGCGAAAAACCTTGAATTTTTTGAATCTTGCAAAATTTTAAACTCGAAAATTTTTCGGCAAAAAATCATTTTTTCGATTTTTTCCGCTCGGGGGGCGCGCGAAAAACCTAGAATTTTTTGAATCTTGCAAAATTTTAAACTCGAAAATTTTTCGGCAAAAAAACCTTTTTTTGATTTTTTCCGCTCGGGGGGCGCGCGAAAAACCTAGAATTTTTTGAATCTTGCAAAATTTTAAACTCGAAAATTTTTCGGCAAAAAAACCTTTTTTTGATTTTTTCCGCTCGGGGGGCGCGCGAAAAACCTTGAATTTTTTGAATCTTGCAAAATTTTAAACTCGAAAATTTTTCGGCAAAAAATCATTTTTTTCGATTTTTTCCGCTCGGGGGGCGCGCGAAAAACCTAGAATTTTTTGAATCTTGCAAAATTTTAAACTCGAAAATTTTTCGGCAAAAAATCATTTTTTTCGATTTTTTCCGCTCGGGGGGCGCGCGAAAAACCTTGAATTTTTGAATCTTGCAAAATTTTAAAGTCGAAAATTTTTCGGCAAAAAATCATTTTTTTCGATTTTTTCCGCTCGGGGGGGCGCGCGAAAAACCTTGAATTTTTTGAATCTTGCAAAATTTTAAAGTCGAAAATTTTTCGGCAAAAAATCATTTTTTTCGATTTTTTCCGCTCGGGGGGCGCGCGAAAAACCTTGAATTTTTTGAATCTTGCAAAATTTTAAAGTCGAAAATTTTTCGGCAAAAAATCATTTTTTTCGATTTTTTCCGCTCGGGGGGCGCGCGAAAAACCTAGAATTTTTTGAATCTTGCAAAATTTTAAACTCGAAAATTTTTCGGCAAAAAAACCTTTTTTTGATTTTTTCCGCTCGGGGGGCGCGCGAAAAACCTTGAATTTTTTGAATCTTGCAAAATTTTAAACTCGAAAATTTTTCGGCAAAAAATCATTTTTTTCGATTTTTTCCGCTCGGGGGGCGCGCGAAAAACCTAGAATTTTTTGAATCTTGCAAAATTTTAAACTCGAAAATTTTTCGGCAAAAAATCATTTTTTTCGATTTTTTCCGCTCGGGGGGCGCGCGAAAAACCTTGAATTTTTGAATCTTGCAAAATTTTAAAGTCGAAAATTTTTCGGCAAAAAATCATTTTTTTCGATTTTTTCCGCTCGGGGGGCGCGCGAAAAACCTTGAATTTTTTGAATCTTGCAAAATTTTAAAGTCGAAAATTTTTCGGCAAAAAATCATTTTTTTCGATTTTTTCCGCTCGGGGGGCGCGCGAAAAACCTTGAATTTTTTGAATCTTGCAAAATTTTAAAGTCGAAAATTTTTCGGCAAAAAATCATTTTTTTCGATTTTTTCCGCTCGGGGGGCGCGCGAAAAACCTTGAATTTTTTGAATCTTGCAAAATTTTAAACTCGAAAATTTTTCGGCAAAAAATCATTTTTTCGATTTTTTCCGCTCGGGGGGCGCGCGAAAAACCTTGAATTTTTTGAATCTTGCAAAATTTTAAACTCGAAAATTTTTCGGCAAAAAATCATTTTTTCGATTTTTTCCGCTCGGGGGGCGCGCGAAAAACCTAGAATTTTTTGAATCTTGCAAAATTTTAAACTCGAAAATTTTTCGGCAAAAAAACCTTTTTTTGATTTTTTCCGCTCGGGGGGCGCGCGAAAAACCTTGAATTTTTTGAATCTTGCAAAATTTTAAACTCGAAAATTTTTCGGCAAAAAATCATTTTTTTCGATTTTTTCCGCTCGGGGGGCGCGCGAAAAACCTAGAATTTTTTGAATCTTGCAAAATTTTAAACTCGAAAATTTTTCGGCAAAAAATCATTTTTTCGATTTTTTCCGCTCGGGGGGCGCGCGAAAAACCTAGAATTTTTTGAATCTTGCAAAATTTTAAACTCGAAAATTTTTCGGCAAAAAAACCTTTTTTTGATTTTTTCCGCTCGGGGGGCGCGCGAAAAACCTTGAATTTTTTGAATCTTGCAAAATTTTAAAGTCGAAAATTTTTCGGCAAAAAATCATTTTTTTCGATTTTTTCCGCTCGGGGGGCGCGCGAAAAACCTTGAATTTTTTGAATCTTGCAAAATTTTAAAGTCGAAAATTTTTCGGCAAAAAATCATTTTTTTCGATTTTTTCCGCTCGGGGGGCGCGCGAAAAACCTTGAATTTTTTGAATCTTGCAAAATTTTAAAGTCGAAAATTTTTCGGCAAAAAATCATTTTTTTCGATTTTTTCCGCTCGGGGGGCGCGCGAAAAACCTTGAATTTTTTGAATCTTGCAAAATTTTAAAGTCGAAAATTTTTCGGCAAAAAATCATTTTTTTCGATTTTTTCCGCTCGGGGGGCGCGCGAAAAACCTAGAATTTTTTGAATCTTGCAAAATTTTAAACTCGAAAATTTTTCGGCAAAAAAACCTTTTTTTGATTTTTTCCGCTCGGGGGGCGCGCGAAAAACCTTGAATTTTTTGAATCTTGCAAAATTTTAAACTCGAAAATTTTTCGGCAAAAATCATTTTTTCGATTTTTTCCGCTCGGGGGGCGCGCGAAAAACCTAGAATTTTTTGAATCTTGCAAAATTTTAAACTCGAAAATTTTTCGGCAAAAAAACCTTTTTTTGATTTTTTCCGCTCGGGGGGCGCGCGAAAAACCTTGAATTTTTTGAATCTTGCAAAATTTTAAACTCGAAAATTTTTCGGCAAAAAAACCTTTTTTTGATTTTTTTCCGCTCGGGGGGCGCGCGAAAAACCTTGAATTTTTTGAATCTTGCAAAATTTTAAACTCGAAAATTTTTCGGCAAAAAATCATTTTTTCGATTTTTTCCGCTCGGGGGGCGCGCGAAAAACCTAGAATTTTTTGAATCTTGCAAAATTTTAAACTCGAAAATTTTTCGGCAAAAAAACCTTTTTTTGATTTTTTCCGCTCGGGGGGCGCGCGAAAAACCTTGAATTTTTTTAATCTTGCAAAATTTTAAACTCGAAAATTTTTCGGCAAAAAATCATTTTTTTCGATTTTTTCCGCTCGGGGGGCGCGCGAAAAACCTTGAATTTTTTGAATCTTGCAAAATTTTAAAGTCGAAAATTTTTCGGCAAAAAATCATTTTTTTCGATTTTTTCCGCTCGGGGGGCGCGCGAAAAACCTTGAATTTTTTGAATCTTGCAAAATTTTAAACTCGAAAATTTTTCGGCAAAAAAACCTTTTTTTGATTTTTTCCGCTCGGGGGGCGCGCGAAAAACCTTGAATTTTTTGAATCTTGCAAAATTTTAAACTCGAAAATTTTTCGGCAAAAAATCATTTTTTCGATTTTTTCCGCTCGGGGGGCGCGCGAAAAACCTAGAATTTTTTGAATCTTGCAAAATTTTAAACTCGAAAATTTTTCGGCAAAAAAACCTTTTTTTGATTTTTTCCGCTCGGGGGGCGCGCGAAAAACCTTGAATTTTTTGAATCTTGCAAAATTTTAAACTCGAAAATTTTTCGGCAAAAAATCATTTTTTTCGATTTTTTCCGCTCGGGGGGCGCGCGAAAAACCTAGAATTTTTTGAATCTTGCAAAATTTTAAACTCGAAAATTTTTCGGCAAAAAATCATTTTTTTCGATTTTTTCCGCTCGGGGGGCGCGCGAAAAACCTTGAATTTTTGAATCTTGCAAAATTTTAAAGTCGAAAATTTTTCGGCAAAAAATCATTTTTTTCGATTTTTTCCGCTCGGGGGGCGCGCGAAAAACCTTGAATTTTTTGAATCTTGCAAAATTTTAAAGTCGAAAATTTTTCGGCAAAAAATCATTTTTTTCGATTTTTTCCGCTCGGGGGGCGCGCGAAAAACCTTGAATTTTTTGAATCTTGCAAAATTTTAAAGTCGAAAATTTTTCGGCAAAAAATCATTTTTTTCGATTTTTTCCGCTCGGGGGGCGCGCGAAAAACCTTGAATTTTTTGAATCTTGCAAAATTTTAAACTCGAAAATTTTTCGGCAAAAAAACCTTTTTTTGATTTTTTCCGCTCGGGGGGCGCGCGAAAAACCTTGAATTTTTTGAATCTTGCAAAATTTTAAACTCGAAAATTTTTCGGCAAAAAATCATTTTTTCGATTTTTTCCGCTCGGGGGGCGCGCGAAAAACCTTGAATTTTTTGAATCTTGCAAAATTTTAAACTCGAAAATTTTTCGGCAAAAAATCATTTTTTCGATTTTTTCCGCTCGGGGGGCGCGCGAAAAACCTAGAATTTTTTGAATCTTGCAAAATTTTAAACTCGAAAATTTTTCGGCAAAAAAACCTTTTTTTGATTTTTTCCGCTCGGGGGGCGCGCGAAAAACCTTGAATTTTTTGAATCTTGCAAAATTTTAAACTCGAAAATTTTTCGGCAAAAAATCATTTTTTTCGATTTTTTCCGCTCGGGGGGCGCGCGAAAAACCTAGAATTTTTTGAATCTTGCAAAATTTTAAACTCGAAAATTTTTCGGCAAAAAATCATTTTTTCGATTTTTTCCGCTCGGGGGGCGCGCGAAAAACCTAGAATTTTTTGAATCTTGCAAAATTTTAAACTCGAAAATTTTTCGGCAAAAAAACCTTTTTTTGATTTTTTCCGCTCGGGGGGCGCGCGAAAAACCTTGAATTTTTTGAATCTTGCAAAATTTTAAACTCGAAAATTTTTCGGCAAAAAATCATTTTTTTCGATTTTTTCCGCTCGGGGGGCGCGCGAAAAACCTTGAATTTTTTGAATCTTGCAAAATTTTAAACTCGAAAATTTTTCGGCAAAAAATCATTTTTTTCGATTTTTTCCGCTCGGGGGGCGCGCGAAAAACCTTGAATTTTTGAATCTTGCAAAATTTTAAAGTCGAAAATTTTTCGGCAAAAAATCATTTTTTTCGATTTTTTCCGCTCGGGGGGCGCGCGAAAAACCTTGAATTTTTTGAATCTTGCAAAATTTTAAAGTCGAAAATTTTTCGGCAAAAAATCATTTTTTTCGATTTTTTCCGCTCGGGGGGCGCGCGAAAAACCTTGAATTTTTTGAATCTTGCAAAATTTTAAAGTCGAAAATTTTTCGGCAAAAAATCATTTTTTTCGATTTTTTCCGCTCGGGGGGCGCGCGAAAAACCTTGAATTTTTTGAATCTTGCAAAATTTTAAACTCGAAAATTTTTCGGCAAAAAAACCTTTTTTTGATTTTTTCCGCTCGGGGGGCGCGCGAAAAACCTTGAATTTTTTGAATCTTGCAAAATTTTAAACTCGAAAATTTTTCGGCAAAAAATCATTTTTTCGATTTTTTCCGCTCGGGGGGCGCGCGAAAAACCTAGAATTTTTTGAATCTTGCAAAATTTTAAACTCGAAAATTTTTCGGCAAAAAATCATTTTTTTCGATTTTTTCCGCTCGGGGGGCGCGCGAAAAACCTTGAATTTTTGAATCTTGCAAAATTTTAAAGTCGAAAATTTTTCGGCAAAAAATCATTTTTTTCGATTTTTTCCGCTCGGGGGGCGCGCGAAAAACCTTGAATTTTTTGAATCTTGCAAAATTTTAAACTCGAAAATTTTTCGGCAAAAAATCATTTTTTTCGATTTTTTCCGCTCGGGGGGCGCGCGAAAAACCTAGAATTTTTTGAATCTTGCAAAATTTTAAACTCGAAAATTTTTCGGCAAAAAATCATTTTTTCGATTTTTTCCGCTCGGGGGGCGCGCGAAAAACCTTGAATTTTTGAATCTTGCAAAATTTTAAAGTCGAAAATTTTTCGGCAAAAAATCATTTTTTTCGATTTTTTCCGCTCGGGGGGCGCGCGAAAAACCTTGAATTTTTTGAATCTTGCAAAATTTTAAACTCGAAAATTTTTCGGCAAAAAAACCTTTTTTTGATTTTTTCCGCTCGGGGGGCGCGCGAAAAACCTTGAATTTTTTGAATCTTGCAAAATTTTAAACTCGAAAATTTTTCGGCAAAAAATCATTTTTTCGATTTTTTCCGCTCGGGGGGCGCGCGAAAAACCTAGAATTTTTTGAATCTTGCAAAATTTTAAACTCGAAAATTTTTCGGCAAAAAAACCTATTTTGATTTTTTCCGCTCGGGGGGCGCGCGAAAAACCTTGAATTTTTTGAATCTTGCAAAATTTTAAACTCGAAAATTTTTCGGCAAAAAAACCTTTTTTTGATTTTTTCCGCTCGGGGGGCGCGCGAAAAACCTTGAATTTTTTGAATCTTGCAAAATTTTAAACTCGAAAATTTTTCGGCAAAAAATCATTTTTTCGATTTTTTCCGCTCGGGGGGCGCGCGAAAAACCTAGAATTTTTTGAATCTTGCAAAATTTTAAACTCGAAAATTTTTCGGCAAAAAAACCTATTTTGATTTTTTCCGCTCGGGGGGCGCGCGAAAAACCTTGAATTTTTTGAATCTTGCAAAATTTTAAAGTCGAAAATTTTTCGGCAAAAAATCATTTTTTTCGATTTTTTCCGCTCGGGGGGCGCGCGAAAAACCTTGAATTTTTTGAATCTTGCAAAATTTTAAACTCGAAAATTTTTCGGCAAAAAAACCTTTTTTTGATTTTTTCCGCTCGGGGGGCGCGCGAAAAACCTTGAATTTTTTGAATCTTGCAAAATTTTAAACTCGAAAATTTTTCGGCAAAAAAACCTTTTTTGGATTTTTTCCGCTCGGGGGGCGCGCGAAAAACCTTGAATTTTTTGAATCTTGCAAAATTTTAAACTCGAAAATTTTTCGGCAAAAAATCATTTTTTCGATTTTTTCCGCTCGGGGGGCGCGCGAAAAACCTTGAATTTTTTGAATCTTGCAAAATTTTAAACTCGAAAATTTTTCGGCAAAAAAAACCTTTTTTTGATTTTTTCCGCTCGGGGGGCGCGCGAAAAACCTTGAATTTTTTGAATCTTGCAAAATTTTAAACTCGAAAATTTTTCGGCAAAAAATCATTTTTTTCGATTTTTTCCGCTCGGGGGGCGCGCGAAAAACCTTGATTTTTTTGAATCTTGCAAAATTTTAAAGTCGAAAATTTTTCGGCAAAAAATCATTTTTTTCGATTTTTTCCGCTCGGGGGGCGCGCGAAAAACCTTGAATTTTTTGAATCTTGCAAAATTTTAAACTCGAAAATTTTTCGGCAAAAAAACCTTTTTTTGATTTTTTCCGCTCGGGGGCCGCGCGAAAAACCTTGAATTTTTTGAATCTTGCAAAATTTTAAACTCGAAAATTTTTCGGCAAAAAATCATTTTTTCGATTTTTTCCGCTCGGGGGGCGCGCGAAAAACCTAGAATTTTTTGAATCTTGCAAAATTTTAAACTCGAAAATTTTTCGGCAAAAAAACCTTTTTTTGATTTTTTCCGCTCGGGGGGCGCGCGAAAAACCTTGAATTTTTTGAATCTTGCAAAATTTTAAAGTCGAAAATTTTTCGGCAAAAAATCATTTTTTCGATTTTTTCCGCTCGGGGGGCGCGCGAAAAACCTAGAATTTTTTGAATCTTGCAAAATTTTAAACTCGAAAATTTTTCGGCAAAAAAACCTTTTTTTGATTTTTTCCGCTCGGGGGGCGCGCGAAAAACCTTGAATTTTTTGAATCTTGCAAAATTTTAAACTCGAAAATTTTTCGGCAAAAAATCATTTTTTTCGATTTTTTCCGCTCGGGGGGCGCGCGAAAAACCTTGAATTTTTTGAATCTTGCAAAATTTTAAACTCGAAAATTTTTCGGCAAAAAATCATTTTTTCGATTTTTTCCGCTCGGGGGGCGCGCGAAAAACCTTGAATTTTTGAATCTTGCAAAATTTTAAAGTCGAAAATTTTTCGGCAAAAAATCATTTTTTTCGATTTTTTCCGCTCGGGGGGCGCGCGAAAAACCTTGAATTTTTTGAATCTTGCAAAATTTTAAAGTCGAAAATTTTTCGGCAAAAAATCATTTTTTCGATTTTTTCCGCTCGGGGGGCGCGCGAAAAACCTAGAATTTTTTGAATCTTGCAAAATTTTAAACTCGAAAATTTTTCGGCAAAAAAACCTTTTTTTGATTTTTTCCGCTCGGGGGGCGCGCGAAAAACCTTGAATTTTTTGAATCTTGCAAAATTTTAAACTCGAAAATTTTTCGGCAAAAAATCATTTTTTTCGATTTTTTCCGCTCGGGGGGCGCGCGAAAAACCTAGAATTTTTTGAATCTTGCAAAATTTTAAACTCGAAAATTTTTCGGCAAAAAATCATTTTTTCGATTTTTTCCGCTCGGGGGGCGCGCGAAAAACCTTGAATTTTTGAATCTTGCAAAATTTTAAACTCGAAAATTTTTCGGCAAAAAATCATTTTTTTCGATTTTTTCCGCTCGGGGGGCGCGCGAAAAACCTAGAATTTTTTGAATCTTGCAAAATTTTAAACTCGAAAATTTTTCGGCAAAAAATCATTTTTTCGATTTTTTCCGCTCGGGGGGCGCGCGAAAAACCTTGAATTTTTTAATCTTGCAAAATTTTAAAGTCGAAAATTTTTCGGCAAAAAATCATTTTTTTCGATTTTTTCCGCTCGGGGGGCGCGCGAAAAACCTTGAATTTTTTGAATCTTGCAAAATTTTAAACTCGAAAATTTTTCGGCAAAAAAACCTTTTTTTGATTTTTTCCGCTCGGGGGGCGCGCGAAAAACCTTGAATTTTTTGAATCTTGCAAAATTTTAAACTCGAAAATTTTTCGGCAAAAAATCATTTTTTCGATTTTTTCCACTCGGGGGGCGCGCGAAAAACCTTGAATTTTTTGAATCTTGCAAAATTTTAAACTCGAAAATTTTTCGGCAAAAAATCATTTTTTCGATTTTTTCCGCTCGGGGGGCGCGCGAAAAACCTTGAATTTTTGAATCTTGCAAAATTTTAAAGTCGAAAATTTTTCGGCAAAAAATCATTTTTTTCGATTTTTTCCGCTCGGGGGGCGCGCGAAAAACCTTGAATTTTTTGAATCTTGCAAAATTTTAAACTCGAAAATTTTTCGGCAAAAAATCATTTTTTTCGATTTTTTCCGCTCGGGGGGCGCGCGAAAAACCTAGAATTTTTTGAATCTTGCAAAATTTTAAACTCGAAAATTTTTCGGCAAAAAATCATTTTTTCGATTTTTTCCGCTCGGGGGGCGCGCGAAAAACCTTGAATTTTTGAATCTTGCAAAATTTTAAAGTCGAAAATTTTTCGGCAAAAAATCATTTTTTTCGATTTTTTCCGCTCGGGGGGCGCGCGAAAAACCTTGAATTTTTTGAATCTTGCAAAATTTTAAAGTCGAAAATTTTTCGGCAAAAAATCATTTTTTTCGATTTTTTCCGCTCGGGGGGCGCGCGAAAAACCTTGAATTTTTGAATCTTGCAAAATTTTAAACTCGAAAATTTTTCGGCAAAAAAACCTTTTTTTGATTTTTTCCGCTCGGGGGGCGCGCGAAAAACCTTGAATTTTTTGAATCTTGCAAAATTTTAAACTCGAAAATTTTTCGGCAAAAAATCATTTTTTCGATTTTTTCCGCTCGGGGGGCGCGCGAAAAACCTAGAATTTTTTGAATCTTGCAAAATTTTAAACTCGAAAATTTTTCGGCAAAAAAACCTTTTTTTGATTTTTTCCGCTCGGGGGGCGCGCGAAAAACCTTGAATTTTTTGAATCTTGCAAAATTTTAAACTCGAAAATTTTTCGGCAAAAAATCATTTTTTTCGATTTTTTCCGCTCGGGGGGCGCGCGAAAAACCTAGAATTTTTGAATCTTGCAAAATTTTAAACTCGAAAATTTTTCGGCAAAAAATCATTATTTCGATTTTTTCCGCTCGGGGGGCGCGCGAAAAACCTTGAATTTTTTGAATCTTGCAAAATTTTAAAGTCGAAAATTTTTCGGCAAAAAATCATTTTTTTCGATTTTTTCCGCTCGGGGGGCGCGCGAAAAACCTTGAATTTTTTGAATCTTGCAAAATTTTACAGTCGAAAATTTTTCGGCAAAAAATCATTTTTTTCGATTTTTTCCGCTCGGGAGGCGCGCGAAAAACCTTGAATTTTTTGAATCTTGCAAAATTTTAAACTCGAAAATTTTTCGGCAAAAAAACCTTTTTTTGATTTTTTCCGCTCGGGGGGCGCGCGAAAAACCTTGAATTTTTTGAATCTTGCAAAATTTTAAACTCGAAAATTTTTCGGCAAAAAATCATTTTTTCGATTTTTTCCGCTCGGGGGGCGCGCGAAAAACCTTGAATTTTTTGAATCTTGCAAAATTTTAAACTCGAAAATTTTTCGGCAAAAAATCATTTTTTCGATTTTTTCCGCTCGGGGGGCGCGCGAAAAACCTTGAATTTTTGAATCTTGCAAAATTTTAAAGTCGAAAATTTTTCGGCAAAAAATCATTTTTTTCGATTTTTTCCGCTCGGGGGGCGCGCGAAAAACCTTGAATTTTTTGAATCTTGCAAAATTTTAAACTCTAAAATTTTTCGGCAAAAAATCATTTTTTTCGATTTTTTCCGCTCGGGGGGCGCGCGAAAAACCTAGAATTTTTTGAATCTTGCAAAATTTTAAACTCGAAAATTTTTCGGCAAAAAATCATTTTTTCGATTTTTTCCGCTCGGGGGGCGCGCGAAAAACCTTGAATTTTTGAATCTTGCAAAATTTTAAAGTCGAAAATTTTTCGGCA
This sequence comes from Uranotaenia lowii, assembly GCF_029784155.1. Classification (NCBI taxonomy): domain Eukaryota; kingdom Metazoa; phylum Arthropoda; class Insecta; order Diptera; family Culicidae; genus Uranotaenia; species Uranotaenia lowii. Next base: position 73,775 of record NW_026598179.1, on the reverse strand, counting down.
AAAAATCATTTTTTTCGATTTTTTCCGCTCGGGGGGCGCGCGAAAAACCTTGAATTTTTTGAATCTTGCAAAATTTTAAAGTCGAAAATTTTTCGGCAAAAAATCATTTTTTTCGATTTTTTCCGCTCGGGGGGCGCGCGAAAAACCTTGAATTTTTTGAATCTTGCAAAATTTTAAACTCGAAAATTTTTCGGCAAAAAAACCTTTTTTTGATTTTTTCCGCTCGGGGGGCGCGCGAAAAACCTTGAATTTTTTGAATCTTGCAAAATTTTAAACTCGAAAATTTTTCGGCAAAAAATCATTTTTTCGATTTTTTCCGCTCGGGGGGCGCGCGAAAAACCTAGAATTTTTTGAATCTTGCAAAATTTTAAACTCGAAAATTTTTCGGCAAAAAAACCTTTTTTTGATTTTTTCCGCTCGGGGGGCGCGCGAAAAACCTTGAATTTTTTGAATCTTGCAAAATTTTAAACTCGAAAATTTTTCGGCAAAAAATCATTTTTTTCGATTTTTTCCGCTCGGGGGGCGCGCGAAAAACCTAGAATTTTTTGAATCTTGCAAAATTTTAAACTCGAAAATTTTTCGGCAAAAAATCATTTTTTCTATTTTTTCCGCTCGGGGGGCGCGCGAAAAACCTTGAATTTTTGAATCTTGCAAAATTTTAAAGTCGAAAATTTTTCGGCAAAAAATCATTTTTTTCGATTTTTTCCGCTCGGGGGGCGCGCGAAAAACCTTGAATTTTTTGAATGTTGCAAAATTTTAAAGTCGAAAATTTTTCGGCAAAAAATCATTTTTTTCGATTTTTTCCGCTCGGGAGGCGCGCGAAAAACCTTGAATTTTTTGAATCTTGCAAAATTTTAAACTCGAAAATTTTTCGGCAAAAAAACCTTTTTTTGATTTTTTCCGCTCGGGGGGCGCGCGAAAAACCTTGAATTTTTTGAATCTTGCAAAATTTTAAACTCGAAAATTTTTCGGCAAAAAATCATTTTTTCGATTTTTTCCGCTCGGGGGGCGCGCGAAAAACCTAGAATTTTTTGAATCTTGCAAAATTTTAAACTCGAAAATTTTTCGGCAAAAAATCATTTTTTCGATTTTTTCCGCTCGGGGGGCGCGCGAAAAACCTTGAATTTTTGAATCTTGCAAAATTTTAAAGTCGAAAATTTTTCGGCAAAAAATCATTTTTTTCGATTTTTTCCGCTCGGGGGGCGCGCGAAAAACCTTGAATTTTTTGAATCTTGCAAAATTTTAAAGTCGAAAATTTTTCGGCAAAAAATCATTTTTTTCGATTTTTTCCGCTCGGGGGGCGCGCGAAAAACCTTGAATTTTTTGAATCTTGCAAAATTTTAAACTCGAAAATTTTTCGGCAAAAAAACCTTTTTTTGATTTTTTCCGCTCGGGGGGCGCGCGAAAAACCTTGAATTTTTTTAATCTTGCAAAATTTTAAACTCGAAAATTTTTCGGCAAAAAATCATTTTTTCGATTTTTTCCGCTCGGGGGGCGCGCGAAAAACCTAGAATTTTTTGAATCTTGCAAAATTTTAAACTCGAAAATTTTTCGGCAAAAAATCATTTTTTTCGATTTTTTCCGCTCGGGGGGCGCGCGAAAAACCTTGAATTTTTTGAATCTTGCAAAATTTTAAACTCGAAAATTTTTCGGCAAAAAATCATTTTTTTCGATTTTTTCCGCTCGGGGGGCGCGCGAAAAACCTTGAATTTTTTGAATCTTGCAAAATTTTAAAGTCGAAAATTTTTCGGCAAAAAATCATTTTTTTCGATTTTTTCCGCTCGGGGGGCGCGCGAAAAACCTTGAATTTTTTGAATCTTGCAAAATTTTAAACTCGAAAATTTTTCGGCAAAAAAACCTTTTTTGATTTTTTCCGCTCGGGGGGCGCGCGAAAAACCTTGAATTTTTTGAATCTTGCAAAATTTTAAACTCGAAAATTTTTCGGCAAAAAATCATTTTTTCGATTTTTTCCGCTCGGGGGGCGCGCGAAAAACCTAGAATTTGTTGAATCTTGCAAAATTTTAAACTCGAAAATTTTTCGGCAAAAAATCATTTTTTTGATTTTTTTCGCTCGGGGGGCGCGCGAAAAACCTTGAATTTTTTGAATCTTGCAAAATTTTAAACTCGAAAATTTTTCGGCAAAAAATCATTTTTTTCGATTTTTTCCGCTCGGGGGGCGCGCGAAAAACCGAGAATTTTTTGAATCTTGCAAAATTTTAAACTCGAAAATTTTTCGGCAAAAAATCATTTTTTCGATTTTTTCCGCTCGGGGGGCGCGCGAAAAACCTTGAATTTTTGAATCTTGCAAAATTTTAAAGTCGAAAATTTTTCGGCAAAAAATCATTTTTTTCGATTTTTTCCGCCCGGGGGGCGCGCGAAAAACCTTGAATTTTTTTAATCTTGCAAAATTTTAAAGTCGAAAATTTTTCGGCAAAAAATCATTTTTTTCGATTTTTTCCGCTCGGGGGGCGCGCGAAAAACCTTGAATTTTTTGAATCTTGCAAAATTTTAAACTCGAAAATTTTTCGGCAAAAAAACCTATTTTTGATTTTTTCCGCTCGGGAGGCGCGCGAAAAACCTTGAATTTTTTGAATCTTGCAAAATTTTAAACTCGAAAATTTTTCGGCAAAAAATCATTTTTTCGATTTTTTCCGCTCGGGGGGCGCGCGAAAAACCTAGAATTTTTTGAATCTTGCAAAATTTTAAACTCGAAAATTTTTCGGCAAAAAATCATTTTTTCGATTTTTTCCGCTCGGGGGGCGCGCGAAAAACCTTGAATTTTTGAATCTTGCAAAATTTTAAAGTCGAAAATTTTTCGGCAAAAAATCATTTTTTTCGATTTTTTCCGGTCGGGGGGCGCGCGAAAAACCTTGAATTTTTTGAATCTTGCAAAATTTTAAAGTCGAAAATTTTTCGGCAAAAAATCATTTTTTTCGATTTTTTCCGCTCGGGGGGCGCGCGAAAAACCTTGAATTTTTTGAATCTTGCAAAATTTTAAACTCGAAAATTTTTCGGCAAAAAAACCTTTTTTTGATTTTTTCCGCTCGGGGGGCGCGCGAAAAACCTTGAATTTTTTGAATCTTGCAAAATTTTAAACTCGAAAATTTTTCGGCAAAAAAACCTTTTTTTGATTTTTTCCGCTCGGGGGGCGCGCGAAAAACCTTGAATTTTTTGAATCTTGCAAAATTTTAAACTCGAAAATTTTTCGGCAAAAAATCATTTTTTCGATTTTTTCCGCTCGGGGGGCGCGCGAAAAACCTAGAATTTTTTGAATCTTGCAAAATTTTAAACTCGAAAATTTTTCGGCAAAAAAACCTTTTTTTGATTTTTTCCGCTCGGGGGGCGCGCGAAAAACCTTGAATTTTTTGAATCTTGCAAAATTTTAAACTCGAAAATTTTTCGGCAAAAAATCATTTTTTTCGATTTTTTCCGCTCGGGGGGCGCGCGAAAAACCTTGAATTTTTTGAATCTTGCAAAATTTTAAAGTCGAAAATTTTTCGGCAAAAAATCATTTTTTTCGATTTTTTCCGCTCGGGGGGCGCGCGAAAAACCTTGAATTTTTTTAATCTTGCAAAATTTTAAACTCGAAAATTTTTCGGCAAAAAAACCTTTTTTTGATTTTTTCCGCTCGGGGGGCGCGCGAAAAACCTTGAATTTTTTGAATCTTGCAAAATTTTAAACTCGAAAATTTTTCGGCAAAAAATCATTTTTTCGATTTTTTCCGCTCGGGGGGCGCGCGAAAAACCTAGAATTTTTTGAATCTTGCAAAATTTTAAACTCGAAAATTTTTCGGCAAAAAAACCTTTTTTTTGATTTTTTCCGCTCGGGGGGCGCGCGAAAAACCTTGAATTTTTTGAATCTTGCAAAATTTTAAACTCGAAAATTTTTCGGCAAAAAATCATTTTTTTCGATTTTTTCCGCTCGGGGGGCGCGCGAAAAACCTTGAATTTTTTGAATCTTGCAAAATTTTAAACTCGAAAATTTTTCGGCAAAAAATCATTTTTTCGATTTTTTCCGCTCGGGGGGCGCGCGAAAAACCTTGAATTTTTGAATCTTGCAAAATTTTAAAGTCGAAAATTTTTCGGCAAAAAATCATTTTTTTCGATTTTTTCCGCTCGGGGGGCGCGCGAAAAACCTTGAATTTTTTGAATCTTGCAAAATTTTAAAGTCGAAAATTTTTCGGCAAAAAATCATTTTTTTCGATTTTTTCCGCTCGGGGGGCGCGCGAAAAACCTTGAATTTTTTGAATCTTGCAAAATTTTAAAGTCGAAAAATTTTCGGCAAAAAATCATTTTTTTCGATTTTTTCCGCTCGGGGGGCGCGCGAAAAACCGAGAATTTTTTGAATCTTGCAAAATTTTAAACTCGAAAATTTTTCGGCAAAAAATCATTTTTTCGATTTTTTCCGCTCGGGGGGCGCGCGAAAAACCTTGAATTTTTGAATCTTGCAAAATTTTAAAGTCGAAAATTTTTCGGCAAAAAATCATTTTTTTCCATTTTTTCCGCCCGGGGGGCGCGCGAAAAACCTTGAATTTTTTTAATCTTGCAAAATTTTATAGTCGAAAATTTTTCGGCAAAAAATCATTTTTTTCGATTTTTTCCGCTCGGGGGGCGCGCGAAAAACCTTGAATTTTTTGAATCTTGCAAAATTTTAAACTCGAAAATTTTTCGGCAAAAAAACCTTTTTTTGATTTTTTCCGCTCGGGAGGCGCGCGAAAAACCTTGAATTTTTTGAATCTTGCAAAATTTTAAACTCGAAAATTTTTCGGCAAAAAATCATTTTTTCGATTTTTTCCGCTCGGGGGGCGCGCGAAAAACCTAGAATTTTTTGAATCTTGCAAAATTTTAAACTCGAAAATTTTTCGGCAAAAAATCATTTTTTCGATTTTTTCCGCTCGGGGGGCGCGCGAAAAACCTTGAATTTTTGAATCTTGCAAAATTTTAAAGTCGAAAATTTTTCGGCAAAAAATCATTTTTTTCGATTTTTTCCGCTCGGGGGGCGCGCGAAAAACCTTGAATTTTTTGAATCTTGCAAAATTTTAAAGTCGAAAATTTTTCGGCAAAAAATCATTTTTTTCGATTTTTTCCGCTCGGGGGGCGTGCGAAAAACCTTGAATTTTTTGAATCTTGCAAAATTTTAAACTCGAAAATTTTTCGGCAAAAAAACCTTTTTTTGATTTTTTCCGCTCGGGGGGCGCGCGAAAAACCTTGAATTTTTTGAATCTTGCAAAATTTTAAACTCGAAAATTTTTCGGCAAAAAAACCTTTTTTTGATTTTTTCCGCTCGGGGGGCGCGCGAAAAACCTTGAATTTTTTGAATCTTGCAAAATTTTAAACTCGAAAATTTTTCGGCAAAAAATCATTTTTTCGATTTTTTCCGCTCGGGGGGCGCGCGAAAAACCTAGAATTTTTTGAATCTTGCAAAATTTTAAACTCGAAAATTTTTCGGCAAAAAAACCTTTTTTTGATTTTTTCCGCTCGGGGGGCGCGCGAAAAACCTTGAATTTTTTGAATCTTGCAAAATTTTAAAGTCGAACATTTTTCGGCAAAAAATCATTTTTTTCGATTTTTTCCGCTCGGGGGGCGCGCGAAAAACCTTGAATTTTTTGAATCTTGCAAAATTTTAAAGTCGAAAATTTTTCGGCAAAAAATCATTTTTTTCGATTTTTTCCGCTCGGGGGGCGCGCGAAAAACCTTGAATTTTTTGAATCTTGCAAAATTTTAAACTCGAAAATTTTTCGGCAAAAAAACCTTTTTTTGATTTTTTCCGCTCGGGGGGCGCGCGAAAAACCTTGAATTTTTTGAATCTTGCAAAATTTTAAACTCGAAAATTTTTCGGCAAAAAATCATTTTTTCGATTTTTTCCGCTCGGGGGGCGCGCGAAAAACCTAGAATTTTTTGAATCTTGCAAAATTTTAAACTCGAAAATTTTTCGGCAAAAAAACCTTTTTTTTGATTTTTTCCGCTCGGGGGGCGCGCGAAAAACCTTGAATTTTTTGAATCTTGCAAAATTTTAAACTCGAAAATTTTTCGGCAAAAAATCATTTTTTTCGATTTTTTCCGCTCGGGGGGCGCGCGAAAAACCTTGAATTTTTTGAATCTTGCAAAATTTTAAACTCGAAAATTTTTCGGCAAAAAATCATTTTTTCGATTTTTTCCGCTCGGGGGGCGCGCGAAAAACCTTGAATTTTTGAATCTTGCAAAATTTTAAAGTCGAAAATTTTTCGGCAAAAAATCATTTTTTTCGATTTTTTCCGCTCGGGGGGCGCGCGAAAAACCTTGAATTTTTTGAATCTTGCAAAATTTTAAAGTCGAAAATTTTTCGGCAAAAAATCATTTTTTTCGATTTTTTCCGCTCGGGGGGCGCGCGAAAAACCTTGAATTTTTTGAATCTTGCAAAATTTTAAAGTCGAAAATTTTTCGGCAAATAATCATTTTTTTCGATTTTTTCCGCTCGGGGGGCGCGCGAAAAACCTTGAATTTTTTGAATCTTGCAAAATTTTAAACTCGAAAATTTTTCGGCAAAAAAACCTTTTTTTGATTTTTTCCGCTCGGGGGGCGCGCGAAAAACCTTGAATTTTTTGAATCTTGCAAAATTTTAAACTCGAAAATTTTTCGGCAAAAAATCATTTTTTCGATTTTTTCCGCTCGGGGGGCGCGCGAAAAACCTAGAATTTTTTGAATCTTGCAAAATTTTTCGGCAAAAAATCATTTTTTCGATTTTTTCCGCTCGGGGGGCGCGCGAAAAACCTAGAATTTTTTGAATCTTGCAAAATTTTAAACTCGAAAATTTTTCGGCAAAAAAACCTTTTTTTGGTTTTTTCCGCTCGGGGGGCGCGCGAAAAACCTTGAATTTTTTGAAGCTTGCAAAATTTTAAACTCGAAAATTTTTCGGCAAAAAATCATTTTTTTCGATTTTTTCCGCTCGGGGGGCGCGCGAAAAACCTAGAATTTTTTGAATCTTGCAAAATTTTAAACTCGAAAATTTTTCGGCAAAAAATCATTTTTTCGATTTTTTCCGCTCGGGGGGCGCGCGAAAAACCTTAAATTTTTGAATCTTGCAAAGTCGAAAATTTTTCGGCAAAAAATCATTTTTTTCGATTTTTTCCGCTCGGGGGGCGCGCGAAAAACCTTGAATTTTTGAATCTTGCAAAATTTTAAACTCGAAAATTTTTCGGCAAAAAATCATTTTTTCGATTTTTTCCGCTCGGGGGGCGCGCGAAAAACCTTGAATTTTTTGAAGCTTGCAAAATTTTAAACTCGAAAATTTTTCGGCAAAAAATCATGTTTTTCGATTTTTTCCGCTCGGGGGGCGCGCGAAAAACCTAGAATTTTTTGAATCTTGCAAAATTTTAAACTCGAAAATTTTTCGGCAAAAAATCATTTTTTTCGATTTTTTCCGCCCGGGGGGCGCGCGAAAAACCTTGAATTTTTTGAATCTTGCAAAATTTTAAAGTCGAAAATTTTTCGGCAAAAAATCATTTTTTTCGATTTTTTCCGCTCGGGGGGCGCGCGAAAAACCTTGAATTTTTTGAATCTTGCAAAATTTTAAACTCGAAAATTTTTCGGCAAAAAAACCTTTTTTTGATTTTTTCCGCTCGGGGGGCGCGCGAAAAACCTTGAATTTTTTGAAGCTTGCAAAATTTTAAACTCGAAAATTTTTCGGCAAAAAATCATTTTTTTCGATTTTTTCCGCTCGGGGGGCGCGCGAAAAACCTAGAATTTTTTGAATCTTGCAAAATTTTAAACTCGAAAATTTTTCGGCAAAAAAACCTTTTTTTGATTTTTTCCGCTCGGGGGGCGCGCGAAAAACCTTGAATTTTTTGAAGCTTGCAAAATTTTAAACTCGAAAATTTTTCGGCAAAAAATCATTTTTTTCGATTTTTTCCGCTCGGGGGGCGCGCGAAAAACCTAGAATTTTTTGAATCTTGCAAAATTTTAAACTCGAAAATTTTTCGGCAAAAAATCATTTTTTTCGATTTTTTCCGCCCGGGGGGCGCGCGAAAAACCTTGAATTTTTTGAATCTTGCAAAATTTTAAAGTCGAAAATTTTTCGGCAAAAAATCATTTTTTTCGATTTTTTTCCGCTCGGGGGGCGCGCGAAAAACCTTGAATTTTTTGAATCTTGCAAAATTTTAAACTCGAAAATTTTTCGGCAAAAAAACCTTTTTTTGATTTTTTCCGCTCGGGGGGCGCGCGAAAAACCTTGAATTTTTTGAATCTTGCAAAATTTTAAACTCGAAAATTTTTCGGCAAAAAATCATTTTTTCGATTTTTTCCGCTCGGGGGGCGCGCGAAAAACCTAGAATTTTTTGAATCTTGCAAAATTTTAAACTCGAAAATTTTTCGGCAAAAAATCATTTTTTCGATTTTTTCCGCTCGGGGGGCGCGCGAAAAACCTTGAATTTTTGAATCTTGCAAAATTTTAAAGTCGAAAATTTTTCGGCAAAAAATCATTTTTTTCGATTTTTTCCGCTCGGGGGGCGCGCGAAAAACCTTGAATTTTTTGAATCTTGCAAAATTTTAAAGTCGAAAATTTTTCGGCAAAAAATCATTTTTTTCGATTTTTTCCGCTCGGGGGGCGCGCGAAAAACCTTGAATTTTTTGAATCTTGCAAAATTTTAAACTCGAAAATTTTTCGGCAAAAAAACCTTTTTTTGATTTTTTCCGCTCGGGGGGCGCGCGAAAAACCTTGAATTTTTTGAATCTTGCAAAATTTTAAACTCGAAAATTTTTCGGCAAAAAAACCTTTTTTTGATTTTTTCAGCTCGGGGGGCGCGCGAAAAACCTTGAATTTTTTGAATCTTGCAAAATTTTAAACTCGAAAATTTTTCGGCAAAAAATCATTTTTTCGATTTTTTCCGCTCGGGGGGCGCGCGAAAAACCTAGAATTTTTTGAATCTTGCAAAATTTTAAACTCGAAAATTTTTCGGCAAAAAATCATTTTTTCGATTTTTTCCGCTCGGGGGGCGCGCGAAAAACCTTGAATTTTTTGAATCTTGCAAAATTTTAAACTCGAAAATTTTTCGGCAAAAAATCATTTTTTTCGATTTTTTCCGCTCGGGGGGCGCGCGAAAAACCTTGAATTTTTTGAATCTTGCAAAATTTTAAAGTCGAAAATTTTTCGGCAAAAAATCATTTTTTTCGATTTTTTCCGCTCGGGGGGCGCGCGAAAAACCTTGAATTTTTTGAATCTTGCAAAATTTTAAACTCGAAAATTTTTCGGCAAAAAAACCTTTTTTTGATTTTTTCCGCTCGGGGGGCGCGCGAAAAACCTTGAATTTTTTGAATCTTGCAAAATTTTAAACTCGAAAATTTTTCGGCAAAAAATCATTTTTTCGATTTTTTCCGCTCGGGGGGCGCGCGAAAAACCTAGAATTTTTTGAATCTTGCAAAATTTTAAACTCGAAAATTTTTCGGCAAAAAAACCTTTTTTTTGATTTTTTCCGCTCGGGGGGCGCGCGAAAAACCTTGAATTTTTTGAATCTTGCAAAATTTTAAACTCGAAAATTTTTCGGCAAAAAATCATTTTTTCGATTTTTTCCGCTCGGGGGGCGCGCGAAAAACCTTGAATTTTTTGAATCTTGCAAAATTTTAAACTCGAAAATTTTTCGGTAAAAAATCATTTTTTCGATTTTTTCCGCTCGGGGGGCGCGCGAAAAACCTTGAATTTTTGAATCTTGCAAAATTTTAAAGTCGAAAATTTTTCGGCAAAAAATCATTTTTTTCGATTTTTTCCGCTCGGGGGGCGCGCGAAAAACCTTGAATTTTTTGAATCTTGCAAAATTTTAAAGTCGAAAATTTTTCGGCAAAAAATCATTTTTTTCGATTTTTTCCGCTCGGGGGCGCGCGAAAAACCTTGAATTTTTTGAATCTTGCAAAATTTTAAAGTCGAAAATTTTTCGGCAAAAAATCATTTTTTTCGATTTTTTCCGCTCGGGGGGCGCGCGAAAAACCTTGAATTTTTTGAATCTTGCAAAATTTTAAACTCGAAAATTTTTCGGCAAAAAAACCTTTTTTTGATTTTTTCCGCTCGGGGGGCGCGCGAAAAACCTTGAATTTTTTGAATCTTGCAAAATTTTAAACTCGAAAATTTTTCGGCAAAAAATCATTTTTTCGATTTTTTCCGCTCGGGGGGCGCGCGAAAAACCTTGAATTTTTTGAATCTTGCAAAATTTTAAACTCGAAAATTTTTCGGCAAAAAATCATTTTTTCGATTTTTTCCGCTCGGGGGGCGCGCGAAAAACCTTGAATTTTTGAATCTTGCAAAATTTTAAAGTCGAAAATTTTTCGGCAAAAAATCATTTTTTTCGATTTTTTCCGCTCGGGGGGCGCGCGAAAAACCTTGAATTTTTTGAATCTTGCAAAATTTTAAAGTCGAAAATTTTTCGGCAAAAAATCATTTTTTTCGATTTTTTCCGCTCGGGGGGCGCGCGAAAAACCTTGAATTTTTTGAATCTTGCAAAATTTTAAACTCGAAAATTTTTCGGCAAAAAAACCTTTTTTTGATTTTTTCCGCTCGGGGGGCGCGCGAAAAACCTTGAATTTTTTGAATCTTGCAAAATTTTAAACTCGAAAATTTTTCGGCAAAAAAACCTTTTTTTGATTTTTTCCGCTCGGGGGGCGCGCGAAAAACCTTGAATTTTTTGAATCTTGCAAAATTTTAAACTCGAAAATTTTTCGGCAAAAAATCATTTTTTCGATTTTTTCCGCTCGGGGGGCGCGCGAAAAACCTAGAATTTTTTGAATCTTGCAAAATTTTAAACTCGAAAATTTTTCGGCAAAAAAACCTTTTTTTGATTTTTTCCGCTCGGGGGGCGCGCGAAAAACCTTGAATTTTTTGAATCTTGCAAAATTTTAAACTCGAAAATTTTTCGGCAAAAAATCATTTTTTTCGATTTTTTCCGCTCGGGGGGCGCGCGAAAAACCTTGAATTTTTTGAATCTTGCAAAATTTTAAAGTCGAAAATTTTTCGGCAAAAAATCATTTTTTTCGATTTTTTCCGCTCGGGGGGCGCGCGAAAAACCTTGAATTTTTTGAATCTTGCAAAATTTTAAACTCGAAAATTTTTCGGCAAAAAAACCTTTTTTTGATTTTTTCCGCTCGGGGGGCGCGCGAAAAACCTTGAATTTTTTGAATCTTGCAAAATTTTAAACTCGAAAATTTTTCGGCAAAAAATCATTTTTTCGATTTTTTCCGCTCGGGGGGCGCGCGAAAAACCTAGAATTTTTTGAATCTTGCAAAATTTTAAACTCGAAAATTTTTCGGCAAAAAAACCTTTTTTTTGATTTTTTCCGCTCGGGGGGCGCGCGAAAAACCTTGAATTTTTTGAATCTTGCAAAATTTTAAACTCGAAAATTTTTCGGCAAAAAATCATTTTTTCGATTTTTTCCGCTCGGGGGGCGCGCGAAAAACCTTGAATTTTTTGAATCTTGCAAAATTTTAAACTCGAAAATTTTTCGGTAAAAAATCATTTTTTCGATTTTTTCCGCTCGGGGGGCGCGCGAAAAACCTTGAATTTTTGAATCTTGCAAAATTTTAAAGTCGAAAATTTTTCGGCAAAAAATCATTTTTTTCGATTTTTTCCGCTCGGGGGGCGCGCGAAAAACCTTGAATTTTTTGAATCTTGCAAAATTTTAAAGTCGAAAATTTTTCGGCAAAAAATCATTTTTTTCGATTTTTTCCGCTCGGGGGCGCGCGAAAAACCTTGAATTTTTTGAATCTTGCAAAATTTTAAAGTCGAAAATTTTTCGGCAAAAAATCATTTTTTTCGATTTTTTCCGCTCGGGGGGCGCGCGAAAAACCTTGAATTTTTTGAATCTTGCAAAATTTTAAACTCGAAAATTTTTCGGCAAAAAAACCTTTTTTTGATTTTTTCCGCTCGGGGGGCGCGCGAAAAACCTTGAATTTTTTGAATCTTGCAAAATTTTAAACTCGAAAATTTTTCGGCAAAAAATCATTTTTTCGATTTTTTCCGCTCGGGGGGCGCGCGAAAAACCTAGAATTTTTTGAATCTTGCAAAATTTTAAACTCGAAAATTTTTCGGCAAAAAATCATTTTTTCGATTTTTTCCGCTCGGGGGGCGCGCGAAAAACCTAGAATTTTTTGAATCTTGCAAAATTTTAAACTCGAAAATTTTTCGGCAAAAAAACCTTTTTTTGATTTTTTCCGCTCGGGGGGCGCGCGAAAAACCTTGAATTTTTTGAAGCTTGCAAAATTTTAAACTCGAAAATTTTTCGGCAAAAAATCATTTTTTTCGATTTTTTCCGCTCGGGGGGCGCGCGAAAAACCTAGAATTTTTTGAATCTTGCAAAATTTTAAACTCGAAAATTTTTCGGCAAAAAATCATTTTTTCGATTTTTTCCGCTCGGGGGGCGCGCGAAAAACCTTGAATTTTTGAATCTTGCAAAGTCGAAAATTTTTCGGCAAAAAATCATTTTTTTCGATTTTTTCCGCTCGGGGGGCGCGCGAAAAACCTTGAATTTTTGAATCTTGCAAAATTTTAAACTCGAAAATTTTTCGGCAAAAAATCATTTTTTCGATTTTTTCCGCTCGGGGGGCGCGCGAAAAACCTTGAATTTTTGAATCTTGCAAAATTTTAAAGTCGAAAATTTTTCGGCAAAAAATCATTTTTTTCGATTTTTTCCGCTCGGGGGGGCGCGCGAAAAACCTTGAATTTTTTGAATCTTGCAAAATTTTAAACTCGAAAATTTTTCGGCAAAAAAACCTTTTTTTGATTTTTTCCGCTCGGGGGGCGCGCGAAAAACCTTGAATTTTTTGAATCTTGCAAAATTTTAAACTCGAAAATTTTTCGGCAAAAAATCATTTTTTCGATTTTTTCCGCTCGGGGGGCGCGCGAAAAACCTTGAATTTTTTGAATCTTGCAAAATTTTAAACTCGAAAATTTTTCGGCAAAAAATCATTTTTTCGATTTTTTCCGCTCGGGGGGCGCGCGAAAAACCTTGAATTTTTGAATCTTGCAAAATTTTAAAGTCGAAAATTTTTCGGCAAAAAATCATTTTTTTCGATTTTTTCCGCTCGGGGGGCGCGCGAAAAACCTTGAATTTTTTGAATCTTGCAAAATTTTAAACTCGAAAATTTTTCGGCAAAAAATCATTTTTTTCGATTTTTTCCGCTCGGGGGGCGCGCGAAAAACCTAGAATTTTTTGAATCTTGCAAAATTTTAAACTCGAAAATTTTTCGGCAAAAAATCATTTTTTCGATTTTTTCCGCTCGGGGGGCGCGCGAAAAACCTTGAATTTTTTGAATCTTGCAAAATTTTAAACTCGAAAATTTTTCGGCAAAAAAACCTTTTTTTGATTTTTTCCGCTCGGGGGGCGCGCGAAAAACCTTGAATTTTTTGAATCTTGCAAAATTTTAAACTCGAAAATTTTTCGGCAAAAAATCATTTTTTCGATTTTTTCCGCTCGGGGGGCGCGCGAAAAACCTAGAATTTTTTGAATCTTGCAAAATTTTAAACTCGAAAATTTTTCGGCAAAAAAACCTTTTTTTGATTTTTTCCGCTCGGGGGGCGCGCGAAAAACCTTGAATTTTTTTGAATCTTGCAAAATTTTAAACTCGAAAATTTTTCGGCAAAAAATCATTTTTTTCGATTTTTTCCGCTCGGGGGGCGCGCGAAAAACCTAGAATTTTTTGAATCTTGCAAAATTTTAAACTCGAAAATTTTTCGGCAAAAAATCATTTTTTCGATTTTGTCCGCTCGGGGGGCGCGCGAAAAACCTTGAATTTTTGAATCTTGCAAAATTTTAAAGTCGAAAATTTTTCGGCAAAAAATCATTTTTTTCGATTTTTTCCGCTCGGGGGGCGCGCGAAAAACCTTGAATTTTTTTAATCTTGCAAAATTTTAAACTCGAAAATTTTTCGGCAAAAAATCATTTTTTTCGATTTTTTCCGCTCGGGGGGCGCGCGAAAAACCGAGAATTTTTTGAATCTTGCAAAATTTTAAACTCGAAAATTTTTCGGCAAAAAAACCTTTTTTTGATTTTTTCCGCTCGGGGGGCGCGCGAAAAACCTTGAATTTTTTGAATCTTGCAAAATTTTAAACTCGAAAATTTTTCGGCAAAAAATCATTTTTTCGATTTTTTCCGCTCGGGGGGCGCGCGAAAAACCTAGAATTTTTTGAATCTTGCAAAATTTTAAACTCGAAAATTTTTCGGCAAAAAATCATTTTTTCGATTTTTTCCGCTCGGGGGGCGCGCGAAAAACCTTGAATTTTTGAATCTTGCAAAATTTTAAAGTCGAAAATTTTTCGGCAAAAAATCATTTTTTTCGATTTTTTCCGCTCGGGGGGCGCGCGAAAAACCTTGAATTTTTTGAATCTTGCAAAATTTTAAAGTCGAAAATTTTTCGGCAAAAAATCATTTTTTTCGATTTTTTCCGCTCGGGGGGCGCGCGAAAAACCTTGAATTTTTTGAATCTTGCAAAATTTTAAACTCGAAAATTTTTCGGCAAAAAAACCTTTTTTTGATTTTTTCCGCTCGGGGGGCGCGCGAAAAACCTTGAATTTTTTGAATCTTGCAAAATTTTAAACTCGAAAATTTTTCGGCAAAAAATCATTTTTTCGATTTTTTCCGCTCGGGGGGCGCGCGAAAAACCTAGAATTTTTTGAATCTTGCAAAATTTTAAACTCGAAAATTTTTCGGCAAAAAATCATTTTTTCGATTTTTTCCGCTCGGGGGGCGCGCGAAAAACCTTGAATTTTTGAATCTTGCAAAATTTTAAAGTCGAAAATTTTTCGGCAAAAAATCATTTTTTTCGATTTTTTCCGCTCGGGGGGCGCGCGAAAAACCTTGAATTTTTTGAATCTTGCAAAATTTTAAAGTCGAAAATTTTTCGGCAAAAAATCATTTTTTTCGATTTTTTCCGCTCGGGGGGCGCGCGAAAAACCTTGAATTTTTTGAATCTTGCAAAATTTTAAACTCGAAAATTTTTCGGCAAAAAAACCTGTTTTTGATTTTTTCCGCTCGGGGGGCGCGCGAAAAACCTTGAATTTTTTGAATCTTGCAAAATTTTAAACTCGAAAATTTTTCGGCAAAAAATCATTTTTTCGATTTTTTCCGCTCGGGGGGCGCGCGAAAAACCTAGAATTTTTTGAATCTTGCAAAATTTTAAACTCGAAAATTTTTCGGCAAAAAATCATTTTTTCGATTTTTTCCGCTCGGGGGGCGCGCGAAAAACCTTGAATTTTTGAATCTTGCAAAATTTTAAACTCGAAAATTTTTCGGCAAAAAATCATTTTTTTCGATTTTTTCCGCTCGGGGGGCGCGCGAAAAACCTTGAATTTTTTGAATCTTGCAAAATTTTAAAGTCGAAAATTTTTCGGCAAAAAAACCTTTTTTCGATTTTTTCCGCTCGGGGGGCGCGCGAAAAACCTTGAATTTTTTGAATCTTGCAAAATTTTAAACTCGAAAATTTTTCGGCAAAAAAACCTTTTTTTCGATTTTTTCCACTCGGGGGGCGCGCGAAAAACCTTGAATTTTTTGAATCTTGCAAAATTTTAAACTCGAAAATTTTTCGGCAAAAAAACCTTTTTTTGATTTTTTCCGCTCGGGGGGCGCGCGAAAAACCTTGAATTTTTTGAATCTTGCAAAATTTTAAACTCGAAAATTTTTCGGCAAAAAATCATTTTTTCGATTTTTTCCGCTCGGGGGGCGCGCGAAAAACCTAGAATTTTTTGAATCTTGCAAAATTTTAAACTCGAAAATTTTTCGGCAAAAAAACCTTTTTTTGATTTTTTCCGCTCGGGGGGCGCGCGAAAAACCTTGAATTTTTTGAATCTTGCAAAATTTTAAACTCGAAAATTTTTCGGCAAAAAATCTTTTTTTTCGATTTTTCCGCTCGGGGGGCGCGCGAAAAACCTTGAATTTTTTGAATCTTGCAAAATTTTAAAGTCGAAAATTTTTCGGCAAAAAATCATTTTTTTCGATTTTTTCCGCTCGGGGGGCGCGCGAAAAACCTTGAATTTTTTGAATCTTGCAAAATTTTAAACTCGAAAATTTTTCGGCAAAAAATCATTTTTTTCGATTTTTTCCGCTCGGGGGGCGCGCGAAAAACCTTGAATTTTTTTAATCTTGCAAAATTTTAAACTCGAAAATTTTTCGGCAAAAAATCATTTTTTTCGATTTTTTCCGCTCGGGGGGCGCGCGAAAAACCGAGAATTTTTTGAATCTTGCAAAATTTTAAACTCGAAAATTTTTCGGCAAAAAAACCTTTTTTTGATTTTTTCCGCTCGGGGGGCGCGCGAAAAACCTTGAATTTTTTGAATCTTGCAAAATTTTAAACTCGAAAATTTTTCGGCAAAAAATCATTTTTTCGATTTTTTCCGCTCGGGGGGCGCGCGAAAAACCTAGAATTTTTTGAATCTTGCAAAATTTTAAACTCGAAAATTTTTCGGCAAAAAATCATTTTTTCGATTTTTTCCGCTCGGGGGGCGCGCGAAAAACCTTGAATTTTTGAATCTTGCAAAATTTTAAAGTCGAAAATTTTTCGGCAAAAAATCATTTTTTTCGATTTTTTCCGCTCGGGGGGCGCGCGAAAAACCTTGAATTTTTTGAATCTTGCAAAATTTTAAAGTCGAAAATTTTTCGGCAAAAAATCATTTTTTTCGATTTTTTCCGCTCGGGGGGCGCGCGAAAAACCTTGAATTTTTTGAATCTTGCAAAATTTTAAACTCGAAAATTTTTCGGCAAAAAAACCTTTTTTTGATTTTTTCCGCTCGGGGGGCGCGCGAAAAACCTTGAATTTTTTGAATCTTGCAAAATTTTAAACTCGAAAATTTTTCGGCAAAAAATCATTTTTTCGATTTTTTCCGCTCGGGGGGCGCGCGAAAAACCTAGAATTTTTTGAATCTTGCAAAATTTTAAACTCGAAAATTTTTCGGCAAAAAATCATTTTTTCGATTTTTTCCGCTCGGGGGGCGCGCGAAAAACCTTGAATTTTTGAATCTTGCAAAATTTTAAAGTCGAAAATTTTTCGGCAAAAAATCATTTTTTTCGATTTTTTCCGCTCGGGGGGCGCGCGAAAAACCTTGAATTTTTTGAATCTTGCAAAATTTTAAAGTCGAAAATTTTTCGGCAAAAAATCATTTTTTTCGATTTTTTCCGCTCGGGGGGCGCGCGAAAAACCTTGAATTTTTTGAATCTTGCAAAATTTTAAACTCGAAAATTTTTCGGCAAAAAAACCTGTTTTTGATTTTTTCCGCTCGGGGGGCGCGCGAAAAACCTTGAATTTTTTGAATCTTGCAAAATTTTAAACTCGAAAATTTTTCGGCAAAAAATCATTTTTTCGATTTTTTCCGCTCGGGGGGCGCGCGAAAAACCTAGAATTTTTTGAATCTTGCAAAATTTTAAACTCGAAAATTTTTCGGCAAAAAATCATTTTTTCGATTTTTTCCGCTCGGGGGGCGCGCGAAAAACCTTGAATTTTTGAATCTTGCAAAATTTTAAAGTCGAAAATTTTTCGGCAAAAAATCATTTTTTTCGATTTTTTCCGCTCGGGGGGCGCGCGAAAAACCTTGAATTTTTTGAATCTTGCAAAATTTTAAAGTCGAAAATTTTTCGGCAAAAAATCATTTTTTTCGATTTTTTCCGCTCGGGGGGCGCGCGAAAAACCTTGAATTTTTTGAATCTTGCAAAATTTTAAACTCGAAAATTTTTCGGCAAAAAAACCTGTTTTTGATTTTTTCCGCTCGGGGGGCGCGCGAAAAACCTTGAATTTTTTGAATCTTGCAAAATTTTAAACTCGAAAATTTTTCGGCAAAAAATCATTTTTTCGATTTTTTCCGCTCGGGGGGCGCGCGAAAAACCTAGAATTTTTTGAATCTTGCAAAATTTTAAACTCGAAAATTTTTCGGCAAAAAATCATTTTTTCGATTTTTTCCGCTCGGGGGGCGCGCGAAAAACCTTGAATTTTTGAATCTTGCAAAATTTTAAACTCGAAAATTTTTCGGCAAAAAATCATTTTTTTCGATTTTTTCCGCTCGGGGGGCGCGCGAAAAACCTTGAATTTTTTGAATCTTGCAAAATTTTAAAGTCGAAAATTTTTCGGCAAAAAAACCTTTTTTCGATTTTTTCCGCTCGGGGGGCGCGCGAAAAACCTTGAATTTTTTGAATCTTGCAAAATTTTAAACTCGAAAATTTTTCGGCAAAAAAACCTTTTTTTCGATTTTTTCCACTCGGGGGGCGCGCGAAAAACCTTGAATTTTTTGAATCTTGCAAAATTTTAAACTCGAAAATTTTTCGGCAAAAAAACCTTTTTTTGATTTTTTCCGCTCGGGGGGCGCGCGAAAAACCTTGAATTTTTTGAATCTTGCAAAATTTTAAACTCGAAAATTTTTCGGCAAAAAATCATTTTTTCGATTTTTTCCGCTCGGGGGGCGCGCGAAAAACCTAGAATTTTTTGAATCTTGCAAAATTTTAAACTCGAAAATTTTTCGGCAAAAAAACCTTTTTTTGATTTTTTCCGCTCGGGGGGCGCGCGAAAAACCTTGAATTTTTTGAATCTTGCAAAATTTTAAACTCGAAAATTTTTCGGCAAAAAATCTTTTTTTTCGATTTTTCCGCTCGGGGGGCGCGCGAAAAACCTTGAATTTTTTGAATCTTGCAAAATTTTAAAGTCGAAAATTTTTCGGCAAAAAATCATTTTTTTCGATTTTTTCCGCTCGGGGGGCGCGCGAAAAACCTTGAATTTTTTGAATCTTGCAAAATTTTAAAGTCGAAAATTTTTCGGCAAAAAATCATTTTTTTCGATTTTTTCCGCTCGGGGGGCGCGCGAAAAACCTTGAATTTTTTTAATCTTGCAAAATTTTAAACTCGAAAATTTTTCGGCAAAAAATCATTTTTTTCGATTTTTTCCGCTCGGGGGGCGCGCGAAAAACCGAGAATTTTTTGAATCTTGCAAAATTTTAAACTCGAAAATTTTTCGGCAAAAAAACCTTTTTTTGATTTTTTCCGCTCGGGGGGCGCGCGAAAAACCTTGAATTTTTTGAATCTTGCAAAATTTTAAACTCGAAAATTTTTCGGCAAAAAATCATTTTTTCGATTTTTTCCGCTCGGGGGGCGCGCGAAAAACCTAGAATTTTTTGAATCTTGCAAAATTTTAAACTCGAAAATTTTTCGGCAAAAAATCATTTTTTCGATTTTTTCCGCTCGGGGGGCGCGCGAAAAACCTTGAATTTTTGAATCTTGCAAAATTTTAAAGTCGAAAATTTTTCGGCAAAAAATCATTTTTTTCGATTTTTTCCGCTCGGGGGGCGCGCGAAAAACCTTGAATTTTTTGAATCTTGCAAAATTTTAAAGTCGAAAATTTTTCGGCAAAAAATCATTTTTTTCGATTTTTTCCGCTCGGGGGGCGCGCGAAAAACCTTGAATTTTTTGAATCTTGCAAAATTTTAAACTCGAAAATTTTTCGGCAAAAAAACCTTTTTTTGATTTTTTCCGCTCGGGGGGCGCGCGAAAAACCTTGAATTTTTTGAATCTTGCAAAATTTTAAACTCGAAAATTTTTCGGCAAAAAATCATTTTTTCGATTTTTTCCGCTCGGGGGGCGCGCGAAAAACCTAGAATTTTTTGAATCTTGCAAAATTTTAAACTCGAAAATTTTTCGGCAAAAAATCATTTTTTCGATTTTTTCCGCTCGGGGGGCGCGCGAAAAACCTTGAATTTTTGAATCTTGCAAAATTTTAAAGTCGAAAATTTTTCGGCAAAAAATCATTTTTTTCGATTTTTTCCGCTCGGGGGGCGCGCGAAAAACCTTGAATTTTTTGAATCTTGCAAAATTTTAAAGTCGAAAATTTTTCGGCAAAAAATCATTTTTTTCGATTTTTTCCGCTCGGGGGGCGCGCGAAAAACCTTGAATTTTTTGAATCTTGCAAAATTTTAAACTCGAAAATTTTTCGGCAAAAAAACCTGTTTTTGATTTTTTCCGCTCGGGGGGCGCGCGAAAAACCTTGAATTTTTTGAATCTTGCAAAATTTTAAACTCGAAAATTTTTCGGCAAAAAATCATTTTTTCGATTTTTTCCGCTCGGGGGGCGCGCGAAAAACCTAGAATTTTTTGAATCTTGCAAAATTTTAAACTCGAAAATTTTTCGGCAAAAAATCATTTTTTCGATTTTTTCCGCTCGGGGGGCGCGCGAAAAACCTTGAATTTTTGAATCTTGCAAAATTTTAAACTCGAAAATTTTTCGGCAAAAAATCATTTTTTTCGATTTTTTCCGCTCGGGGGGCGCGCGAAAAACCTTGAATTTTTTGAATCTTGCAAAATTTTAAAGTCGAAAATTTTTCGGCAAAAAAACCTTTTTTCGATTTTTTCCGCTCGGGGGGCGCGCGAAAAACCTTGAATTTTTTGAATCTTGCAAAATTTTAAACTCGAAAATTTTTCGGCAAAAAAACCTTTTTTTCGATTTTTTCCACTCGGGGGGCGCGCGAAAAACCTTGAATTTTTTGAATCTTGCAAAATTTTAAACTCGAAAATTTTTCGGCAAAAAAACCTTTTTTTGATTTTTTCCGCTCGGGGGGCGCGCGAAAAACCTTGAATTTTTTGAATCTTGCAAAATTTTAAACTCGAAAATTTTTCGGCAAAAAATCATTTTTTCGATTTTTTCCGCTCGGGGGGCGCGCGAAAAACCTAGAATTTTTTGAATCTTGCAAAATTTTAAACTCGAAAATTTTTCGGCAAAAAAACCTTTTTTTGATTTTTTCCGCTCGGGGGGCGCGCGAAAAACCTTGAATTTTTTGAATCTTGCAAAATTTTAAACTCGAAAATTTTTCGGCAAAAAATCTTTTTTTTCGATTTTTCCGCTCGGGGGGCGCGCGAAAAACCTTGAATTTTTTGAATCTTGCAAAATTTTAAAGTCGAAAATTTTTCGGCAAAAAATCATTTTTTTCGATTTTTTCCGCTCGGGGGGCGCGCGAAAAACCTTGAATTTTTTGAATCTTGCAAAATTTTAAACTCGAAAATTTTTCGGCAAAAAAACCTTTTTTTGATTTTTTCCGCTCGGGGGGCGCGCGAAAAACCTTGAATTTTTTGAATCTTGCAAAATTTTAAACTCGAAAATTTTTCGGCAAAAAATCATTTTTTCGATTTTTTCCGCTCGGGGGGCGCGCGAAAAACCTAGAATTTTTTGAATCTTGCAAAATTTTAAACTCGAAAATTTTTCGGCAAAAAAACCTTTTTTTGTTTTTTTCCGCTCGGGGGGCGCGCGAAAAACCTTGAATTTTTTGAATCTTGCAAAATTTTAAACTCGAAAATTTTTCGGCGAAAAATCATTTTTTTCGATTTTTTCCGCTCGGGGGGCGCGCGAAAAACCTAGAATTTTTTGAATCTTGCAAAATTTTAAACTCGAAAATTTTTCGGCAAAAAATCATTTTTTCGATTTTTTCCGCTCGGGGGGCGCGCGAAAAACCTTGAATTTTTGAATCTTGCAAAATTTTAAAGTCGAAAATTTTTCGGCAAAAAATCATTTTTTTCGATTTTTTCCGCTCGGGGGGCGCGCGAAAAACCTTGAATTTTTTGAATCTTGCAAAATTTTAAAGTCGAAAATTTTTCGGCAAAAAATCATTTTTTTCGATTTTTTCCGCTCGGGGGGCGCGCGAAAAACCTTGAATTTTTTGAATCTTGCAAAATTTTAAACTCGAAAATTTTTCGGCAAAAAAACCTTTTTTTGATTTTTTCCGCTCGGGGGGCGCGCGAAAAACCTTGAATTTTTTGAATCTTGCAAAATTTTAAACTCGAAAATTTTTCGGCAAAAAATCATTTTTTCGATTTTTTCCGCTCGGGGGGCGCGCGAAAAACCTAGAATTTTTTGAATCTTGCAAAATTTTAAACTCGAAAATTTTTCGGCAAAAAATCATTTTTTCGATTTTTTCCGCTCGGGGGGCGCGCGAAAAACCTTGAATTTTTGAATCTTGCAAAATTTTAAAGTCGAAAATTTTTCGGCAAAAAATCATTTTTTTCGATTTTTTCCGCTCGGGGGGCGCGCGAAAAACCTTGAATTTTTTGAATCTTGCAAAATTTTAAAGTCGAAAATTTTTCGGCAAAAAATCATTTTTTTCGATTTTTTCCGCTCGGGGGGCGCGCGAAAAACCTTGAATTTTTTGAATCTTGCAAAATTTTAAACTCGAAAATTTTTCGGCAAAAAAACCTTTTTTTGATTTTTTCCGCTCGGGGGGCGCGCGAAAAACCTTGAATTTTTTGAATCTTGCAAAATTTTAAACTCGAAAATTTTTCGGCAAAAAAACCTGTTTTTGATTTTTTCCGCTCGGGGGGCGCGCGAAAAACCTTGAATTTTTTGAATCTTGCAAAATTTTAAACTCGAAAATTTTTCGGCAAAAAATCATTTTTTCGATTTTTTCCGCTCGGGGGGCGCGCGAAAAACCTAGAATTTTTTGAATCTTGCAAAATTTTAAACTCGAAAATTTTTCGGCAAAAAAACCTTTTTTTGATTTTTTCCGCTCGGGGGGCGCGCGAAAAACCTTAAATTTTTTGAATCTTGCAAAATTTTAAACTCGAAAATTTTTCGGCAAAAAATCATTTTTTTCGATTTTTTCCGCTCGGGGGGCGCGCGAAAAACCTTGAATTTTTTGAATCTTGCAAAATTTTAAAGTCGAAAATTTTTCGGCAAAAAATCATTTTTTTTCGATTTTTTCCGCTCGGGGGGCGCGCGAAAAACCTTGAATTTTTTGAATCTTGCAAAATTTTAAACTCGAAAATTTTTCGGCAAAAAAACCTTTTTTTGATTTTTTCCGCTCGGGGGGCGCGCGAAAAACCTTGAATTTTTTGAATCTTGCAAAATTTTAAACTCGAAAATTTTTCGGCAAAAAATCATTTTTTCGATTTTTTCCGCTCGGGGGCGCGCGAAAAACCTAGAATTTTTTGAATCTTGCAAAATTTTAAACTCGAAAATTTTTCGGCAAAAAAACCTTTTTTTGATATTTTCCGCTCGGGGGGCGCGCGAAAAACCTTGAATTTTTTGAATCTTGCAAAATTTTAAACTCGAAAATTTTTCGGCAAAAAAACCTTTTTTTGATTTTTTCCGCTCGGGGGGCGCGCGAAAAACCTAGAATTTTTTGAATCTTGCAAAATTTTAAACTCGAAAATTTTTCGGCAAAAAATCATTTTTTCGATTTTTTCCGCTCGGGGGCGCGCGAAAAACCTTGAATTTTTGAATCTTGCAAAATTTTAAACTCGAAAATTTTTCGGCAAAAAAACATTTTTTTCGATTTTTTCCGCTCGGGGGGCGCGCGAAAAACCTTGAATTTTTTTAATCTTGCAAAATTTTAAAGTCAAAAATTTTTCGGCAAAAAATCATTTTTTTCGATTTTTTCCGCTCGGGGGGCGCGCGAAAAACCTTGAATTTTTTGAATCTTGCAAAATTTTAAACTCGAAAATTTTTCGGCAAAAAAACCTTTTTTTGATTTTTTCCGCTCGGGGGGCGCGCGAAAAACCTTGAATTTTTTGAATCTTGCAAAATTTTAAACTCGAAAATTTTTCGGCAAAAAATCATTTTTTCGATTTTTTCCGCTCGGGGGGCGCGCGAAAAACCTTGAATTTTTTGAATCTTGCAAAATTTTAAACTCGAAAATTTTTCGGCAAAAAATCATTTTTTCGATTTTTTCCGCTCGGGGGGCGCGCGAAAAACCTTGAATTTTTGAATCTTGCAAAATTTTAAAGTCGAAAATTTTTCGGCAAAAAATCATTTTTTTCGATTTTTTCCGCTCGGGGGGCGCGCGAAAAACCTTGAATTTTTTGAATCTTGCAAAATTTTAAACTCGAAAATTTTTCGGCAAAAAATCATTTTTTTCGATTTTTTCCGCTCGGGGGGCGCGCGAAAAACCTAGAATTTTTTGAATCTTGCAAAATTTTAAACTCGAAAATTTTTCGGCAAAAAAACCTTTTTTTGATTTTTTCCGCTCGGGGGGCGCGCGAAAAACCTTGAATTTTTTGAATCTTGCAAAATTTTAAACTCGAAAATTTTTCGGCAAAAAAACATTTTTTTCGATTTTTTCCGCTCGGGGGGCGCGCGAAAAACCTTGAATTTTTTTAATCTTGCAAAATTTTAAAGTCAAAAATTTTTCGGCAAAAAATCATTTTTTTCGATTTTTTCCGCTCGGGGGGCGCGCGAAAAACCTTGAATTTTTTGAATCTTGCAAAATTTTAAACTCGAAAATTTTTCGGCAAAAAAACCTTTTTTTGATTTTTTCCGCTCGGGGGGCGCGCGAAAAACCTTGAATTTTTTGAATCTTGCAAAATTTTAAACTCGAAAATTTTTCGGCAAAAAATCATTTTTTCGATTTTTTCCGCTCGGGGGGCGCGCGAAAAACCTTGAATTTTTTGAATCTTGCAAAATTTTAAACTCGAAAATTTTTCGGCAAAAAATCATTTTTTCGATTTTTTCCGCTCGGGGGGCGCGCGAAAAACCTTGAATTTTTGAATCTTGCAAAATTTTAAAGTCGAAAATTTTTCGGCAAAAAATCATTTTTTTCGATTTTTTCCGCTCGGGGGGCGCGCGAAAAACCTTGAATTTTTTGAATCTTGCAAAATTTTAAAGTCGAAAATTTTTCGGCAAAAAATCATTTTTTTCGATTTTTTCCGCTCGGGGGGCGCGCGAAAAACCTTGAATTTTTTGAATCTTGCAAAATTTTAAACTCGAAAATTTTTCGGCAAAAAAACCTTTTTTTGATTTTTTCCGCTCGGGGGGCGCGCGAAAAACCTTGAATTTTTTGAATCTTGCAAAATTTTAAACTCGAAAATTTTTCGGCAAAAAATCATTTTTTCGATTTTTTCCGCTCGGGGGGCGCGCGAAAAACCTAGAATTTTTTGAATCTTGCAAAATTTTAAACTCGAAAATTTTTCGGCAAAAAATCATTTTTTCGATTTTTTCCGCTCGGGGGGCGCGCGAAAAACCTTGAATTTTTGAATCTTGCAAAATTTTAAAGTCGAAAATTTTTCGGCAAAAAATCATTTTTTTCGATTTTTTCCGCTCGGGGGGCGCGCGAAAAACCTTGAATTTTTTGAATCTTGCAAAATTTTAAAGTCGAAAATTTTTCGGCAAAAAATCATTTTTTTCGATTTTTTCCGCTCGGGGGGCGCGCGAAAAACCTTGAATTTTTTGAATCTTGCAAAATTTTAAACTCGAAAATTTTTCGGCAAAAAAACCTGTTTTTGATTTTTTCCGCTCGGGGGGCGCGCGAAAAACCTTGAATTTTTTGAATCTTGCAAAATTTTAAACTCGAAAATTTTTCGGCAAAAAATCATTTTTTCGATTTTTTCCGCTCGGGGGGCGCGCGAAAAACCTAGAATTTTTTGAATCTTGCAAAATTTTAAACTCGAAAATTTTTCGGCAAAAAATCATTTTTTCGATTTTTTCCGCTCGGGGGGCGCGCGAAAAACCTTGAATTTTTGAATCTTGCAAAATTTTAAACTCGAAAATTTTTCGGCAAAAAATCATTTTTTTCGATTTTTTCCGCTCGGGGGGCGCGCGAAAAACCTTGAATTTTTTGAATCTTGCAAAATTTTAAAGTCGAAAATTTTTCGGCAAAAAAACCTTTTTTCGATTTTTTCCGCTCGGGGGGCGCGCGAAAAACCTTGAATTTTTTGAATCTTGCAAAATTTTAAACTCGAAAATTTTTCGGCAAAAAAACCTTTTTTTCGATTTTTTCCACTCGGGGGGCGCGCGAAAAACCTTGAATTTTTTGAATCTTGCAAAATTTTAAACTCGAAAATTTTTCGGCAAAAAAACCTTTTTTTGATTTTTTCCGCTCGGGGGGCGCGCGAAAAACCTTGAATTTTTTGAATCTTGCAAAATTTTAAACTCGAAAATTTTTCGGCAAAAAATCATTTTTTCGATTTTTTCCGCTCGGGGGGCGCGCGAAAAACCTAGAATTTTTTGAATCTTGCAAAATTTTAAACTCGAAAATTTTTCGGCAAAAAAACCTTTTTTTGATTTTTTCCGCTCGGGGGGCGCGCGAAAAACCTTGAATTTTTTGAATCTTGCAAAATTTTAAACTCGAAAATTTTTCGGCAAAAAATCTTTTTTTTCGATTTTTCCGCTCGGGGGGCGCGCGAAAAACCTTGAATTTTTTGAATCTTGCAAAATTTTAAAGTCGAAAATTTTTCGGCAAAAAATCATTTTTTTCGATTTTTTCCGCTCGGGGGGCGCGCGAAAAACCTTGAATTTTTTGAATCTTGCAAAATTTTAAACTCGAAAATTTTTCGGCAAAAAATCATTTTTTTCGATTTTTTCCGCTCGGGGGGCGCGCGAAAAACCTTGAATTTTTTTAATCTTGCAAAATTTTAAACTCGAAAATTTTTCGGCAAAAAATCATTTTTTTCGATTTTTTCCGCTCGGGGGGCGCGCGAAAAACCGAGAATTTTTTGAATCTTGCAAAATTTTAAACTCGAAAATTTTTCGGCAAAAAAACCTTTTTTTGATTTTTTCCGCTCGGGGGGCGCGCGAAAAACCTTGAATTTTTTGAATCTTGCAAAATTTTAAACTCGAAAATTTTTCGGCAAAAAATCATTTTTTCGATTTTTTCCGCTCGGGGGGCGCGCGAAAAACCTAGAATTTTTTGAATCTTGCAAAATTTTAAACTCGAAAATTTTTCGGCAAAAAATCATTTTTTCGATTTTTTCCGCTCGGGGGGCGCGCGAAAAACCTTGAATTTTTGAATCTTGCAAAATTTTAAAGTCGAAAATTTTTCGGCAAAAAATCATTTTTTTCGATTTTTTCCGCTCGGGGGGCGCGCGAAAAACCTTGAATTTTTTGAATCTTGCAAAATTTTAAAGTCGAAAATTTTTCGGCAAAAAATCATTTTTTTCGATTTTTTCCGCTCGGGGGGCGCGCGAAAAACCTTGAATTTTTTGAATCTTGCAAAATTTTAAACTCGAAAATTTTTCGGCAAAAAAACCTTTTTTTGATTTTTTCCGCTCGGGGGGCGCGCGAAAAACCTTGAATTTTTTGAATCTTGCAAAATTTTAAACTCGAAAATTTTTCGGCAAAAAATCATTTTTTCGATTTTTTCCGCTCGGGGGGCGCGCGAAAAACCTAGAATTTTTTGAATCTTGCAAAATTTTAAACTCGAAAATTTTTCGGCAAAAAATCATTTTTTCGATTTTTTCCGCTCGGGGGGCGCGCGAAAAACCTTGAATTTTTGAATCTTGCAAAATTTTAAAGTCGAAAATTTTTCGGCAAAAAATCATTTTTTTCGATTTTTTCCGCTCGGGGGGCGCGCGAAAAACCTTGAATTTTTTGAATCTTGCAAAATTTTAAAGTCGAAAATTTTTCGGCAAAAAATCATTTTTTTCGATTTTTTCCGCTCGGGGGGCGCGCGAAAAACCTTGAATTTTTTGAATCTTGCAAAATTTTAAACTCGAAAATTTTTCGGCAAAAAAACCTGTTTTTGATTTTTTCCGCTCGGGGGGCGCGCGAAAAACCTTGAATTTTTTGAATCTTGCAAAATTTTAAACTCGAAAATTTTTCGGCAAAAAATCATTTTTTCGATTTTTTCCGCTCGGGGGGCGCGCGAAAAACCTAGAATTTTTTGAATCTTGCAAAATTTTAAACTCGAAAATTTTTCGGCAAAAAATCATTTTTTCGATTTTTTCCGCTCGGGGGGCGCGCGAAAAACCTTGAATTTTTGAATCTTGCAAAATTTTAAAGTCGAAAATTTTTCGGCAAAAAATCATTTTTTTCGATTTTTTCCGCTCGGGGGGCGCGCGAAAAACCTTGAATTTTTTGAATCTTGCAAAATTTTAAAGTCGAAAATTTTTCGGCAAAAAATCATTTTTTTCGATTTTTTCCGCTCGGGGGGCGCGCGAAAAACCTTGAATTTTTTGAATCTTGCAAAATTTTAAACTCGAAAATTTTTCGGCAAAAAAACCTGTTTTTGATTTTTTCCGCTCGGGGGGCGCGCGAAAAACCTTGAATTTTTTGAATCTTGCAAAATTTTAAACTCGAAAATTTTTCGGCAAAAAATCATTTTTTCGATTTTTTCCGCTCGGGGGGCGCGCGAAAAACCTAGAATTTTTTGAATCTTGCAAAATTTTAAACTCGAAAATTTTTCGGCAAAAAATCATTTTTTCGATTTTTTCCGCTCGGGGGGCGCGCGAAAAACCTTGAATTTTTGAATCTTGCAAAATTTTAAACTCGAAAATTTTTCGGCAAAAAATCATTTTTTTCGATTTTTTCCGCTCGGGGGGCGCGCGAAAAACCTTGAATTTTTTGAATCTTGCAAAATTTTAAAGTCGAAAATTTTTCGGCAAAAAAACCTTTTTTCGATTTTTTCCGCTCGGGGGGCGCGCGAAAAACCTTGAATTTTTTGAATCTTGCAAAATTTTAAACTCGAAAATTTTTCGGCAAAAAAACCTTTTTTTCGATTTTTTCCACTCGGGGGGCGCGCGAAAAACCTTGAATTTTTTGAATCTTGCAAAATTTTAAACTCGAAAATTTTTCGGCAAAAAAACCTTTTTTTGATTTTTTCCGCTCGGGGGGCGCGCGAAAAACCTTGAATTTTTTGAATCTTGCAAAATTTTAAACTCGAAAATTTTTCGGCAAAAAATCATTTTTTCGATTTTTTCCGCTCGGGGGGCGCGCGAAAAACCTAGAATTTTTTGAATCTTGCAAAATTTTAAACTCGAAAATTTTTCGGCAAAAAAACCTTTTTTTGATTTTTTCCGCTCGGGGGGCGCGCGAAAAACCTTGAATTTTTTGAATCTTGCAAAATTTTAAACTCGAAAATTTTTCGGCAAAAAATCTTTTTTTTCGATTTTTCCGCTCGGGGGGCGCGCGAAAAACCTTGAATTTTTTGAATCTTGCAAAATTTTAAAGTCGAAAATTTTTCGGCAAAAAATCATTTTTTTCGATTTTTTCCGCTCGGGGGGCGCGCGAAAAACCTTGAATTTTTTGAATCTTGCAAAATTTTAAAGTCGAAAATTTTTCGGCAAAAAATCATTTTTTTCGATTTTTTCCGCTCGGGGGGCGCGCGAAAAACCTTGAATTTTTTTAATCTTGCAAAATTTTAAACTCGAAAATTTTTCGGCAAAAAATCATTTTTTTCGATTTTTTCCGCTCGGGGGGCGCGCGAAAAACCGAGAATTTTTTGAATCTTGCAAAATTTTAAACTCGAAAATTTTTCGGCAAAAAAACCTTTTTTTGATTTTTTCCGCTCGGGGGGCGCGCGAAAAACCTTGAATTTTTTGAATCTTGCAAAATTTTAAACTCGAAAATTTTTCGGCAAAAAATCATTTTTTCGATTTTTTCCGCTCGGGGGGCGCGCGAAAAACCTAGAATTTTTTGAATCTTGCAAAATTTTAAACTCGAAAATTTTTCGGCAAAAAATCATTTTTTCGATTTTTTCCGCTCGGGGGGCGCGCGAAAAACCTTGAATTTTTGAATCTTGCAAAATTTTAAAGTCGAAAATTTTTCGGCAAAAAATCATTTTTTTCGATTTTTTCCGCTCGGGGGGCGCGCGAAAAACCTTGAATTTTTTGAATCTTGCAAAATTTTAAAGTCGAAAATTTTTCGGCAAAAAATCATTTTTTTCGATTTTTTCCGCTCGGGGGGCGCGCGAAAAACCTTGAATTTTTTGAATCTTGCAAAATTTTAAACTCGAAAATTTTTCGGCAAAAAAACCTTTTTTTGATTTTTTCCGCTCGGGGGGCGCGCGAAAAACCTTGAATTTTTTGAATCTTGCAAAATTTTAAACTCGAAAATTTTTCGGCAAAAAATCATTTTTTCGATTTTTTCCGCTCGGGGGGCGCGCGAAAAACCTAGAATTTTTTGAATCTTGCAAAATTTTAAACTCGAAAATTTTTCGGCAAAAAATCATTTTTTCGATTTTTTCCGCTCGGGGGGCGCGCGAAAAACCTTGAATTTTTGAATCTTGCAAAATTTTAAAGTCGAAAATTTTTCGGCAAAAAATCATTTTTTTCGATTTTTTCCGCTCGGGGGGCGCGCGAAAAACCTTGAATTTTTTGAATCTTGCAAAATTTTAAAGTCGAAAATTTTTCGGCAAAAAATCATTTTTTTCGATTTTTTCCGCTCGGGGGGCGCGCGAAAAACCTTGAATTTTTTGAATCTTGCAAAATTTTAAACTCGAAAATTTTTCGGCAAAAAAACCTGTTTTTGATTTTTTCCGCTCGGGGGGCGCGCGAAAAACCTTGAATTTTTTGAATCTTGCAAAATTTTAAACTCGAAAATTTTTCGGCAAAAAATCATTTTTTCGATTTTTTCCGCTCGGGGGGCGCGCGAAAAACCTAGAATTTTTTGAATCTTGCAAAATTTTAAACTCGAAAATTTTTCGGCAAAAAATCATTTTTTCGATTTTTTCCGCTCGGGGGGCGCGCGAAAAACCTTGAATTTTTGAATCTTGCAAAATTTTAAACTCGAAAATTTTTCGGCAAAAAATCATTTTTTTCGATTTTTTCCGCTCGGGGGGCGCGCGAAAAACCTTGAATTTTTTGAATCTTGCAAAATTTTAAAGTCGAAAATTTTTCGGCAAAAAAACCTTTTTTCGATTTTTTCCGCTCGGGGGGCGCGCGAAAAACCTTGAATTTTTTGAATCTTGCAAAATTTTAAACTCGAAAATTTTTCGGCAAAAAAACCTTTTTTTCGATTTTTTCCACTCGGGGGGCGCGCGAAAAACCTTGAATTTTTTGAATCTTGCAAAATTTTAAACTCGAAAATTTTTCGGCAAAAAAACCTTTTTTTGATTTTTTCCGCTCGGGGGGCGCGCGAAAAACCTTGAATTTTTTGAATCTTGCAAAATTTTAAACTCGAAAATTTTTCGGCAAAAAATCATTTTTTCGATTTTTTCCGCTCGGGGGGCGCGCGAAAAACCTAGAATTTTTTGAATCTTGCAAAATTTTAAACTCGAAAATTTTTCGGCAAAAAAACCTTTTTTTGATTTTTTCCGCTCGGGGGGCGCGCGAAAAACCTTGAATTTTTTGAATCTTGCAAAATTTTAAACTCGAAAATTTTTCGGCAAAAAATCTTTTTTTTCGATTTTTCCGCTCGGGGGGCGCGCGAAAAACCTTGAATTTTTTGAATCTTGCAAAATTTTAAAGTCGAAAATTTTTCGGCAAAAAATCATTTTTTTCGATTTTTTCCGCTCGGGGGGCGCGCGAAAAACCTTGAATTTTTTGAATCTTGCAAAATTTTAAACTCGAAAATTTTTCGGCAAAAAAACCTTTTTTTGATTTTTTCCGCTCGGGGGGCGCGCGAAAAACCTTGAATTTTTTGAATCTTGCAAAATTTTAAACTCGAAAATTTTTCGGCAAAAAATCATTTTTTCGATTTTTTCCGCTCGGGGGGCGCGCGAAAAACCTAGAATTTTTTGAATCTTGCAAAATTTTAAACTCGAAAATTTTTCGGCAAAAAAACCTTTTTTTGTTTTTTTCCGCTCGGGGGGCGCGCGAAAAACCTTGAATTTTTTGAATCTTGCAAAATTTTAAACTCGAAAATTTTTCGGCGAAAAATCATTTTTTTCGATTTTTTCCGCTCGGGGGGCGCGCGAAAAACCTAGAATTTTTTGAATCTTGCAAAATTTTAAACTCGAAAATTTTTCGGCAAAAAATCATTTTTTCGATTTTTTCCGCTCGGGGGGCGCGCGAAAAACCTTGAATTTTTGAATCTTGCAAAATTTTAAAGTCGAAAATTTTTCGGCAAAAAATCATTTTTTTCGATTTTTTCCGCTCGGGGGGCGCGCGAAAAACCTTGAATTTTTTGAATCTTGCAAAATTTTAAAGTCGAAAATTTTTCGGCAAAAAATCATTTTTTTCGATTTTTTCCGCTCGGGGGGCGCGCGAAAAACCTTGAATTTTTTGAATCTTGCAAAATTTTAAACTCGAAAATTTTTCGGCAAAAAAACCTTTTTTTGATTTTTTCCGCTCGGGGGGCGCGCGAAAAACCTTGAATTTTTTGAATCTTGCAAAATTTTAAACTCGAAAATTTTTCGGCAAAAAATCATTTTTTCGATTTTTTCCGCTCGGGGGGCGCGCGAAAAACCTAGAATTTTTTGAATCTTGCAAAATTTTAAACTCGAAAATTTTTCGGCAAAAAATCATTTTTTCGATTTTTTCCGCTCGGGGGGCGCGCGAAAAACCTTGAATTTTTGAATCTTGCAAAATTTTAAAGTCGAAAATTTTTCGGCAAAAAATCATTTTTTTCGATTTTTTCCGCTCGGGGGGCGCGCGAAAAACCTTGAATTTTTTGAATCTTGCAAAATTTTAAAGTCGAAAATTTTTCGGCAAAAAATCATTTTTTTCGATTTTTTCCGCTCGGGGGGCGCGCGAAAAACCTTGAATTTTTTGAATCTTGCAAAATTTTAAACTCGAAAATTTTTCGGCAAAAAAACCTTTTTTTGATTTTTTCCGCTCGGGGGGCGCGCGAAAAACCTTGAATTTTTTGAATCTTGCAAAATTTTAAACTCGAAAATTTTTCGGCAAAAAAACCTGTTTTTGATTTTTTCCGCTCGGGGGGCGCGCGAAAAACCTTGAATTTTTTGAATCTTGCAAAATTTTAAACTCGAAAATTTTTCGGCAAAAAATCATTTTTTCGATTTTTTCCGCTCGGGGGGCGCGCGAAAAACCTAGAATTTTTTGAATCTTGCAAAATTTTAAACTCGAAAATTTTTCGGCAAAAAAACCTTTTTTTGATTTTTTCCGCTCGGGGGGCGCGCGAAAAACCTTAAATTTTTTGAATCTTGCAAAATTTTAAACTCGAAAATTTTTCGGCAAAAAATCATTTTTTTCGATTTTTTCCGCTCGGGGGGCGCGCGAAAAACCTTGAATTTTTTGAATCTTGCAAAATTTTAAAGTCGAAAATTTTTCGGCAAAAAATCATTTTTTTTCGATTTTTTCCGCTCGGGGGGCGCGCGAAAAACCTTGAATTTTTTGAATCTTGCAAAATTTTAAACTCGAAAATTTTTCGGCAAAAAAACCTTTTTTTGATTTTTTCCGCTCGGGGGGCGCGCGAAAAACCTTGAATTTTTTGAATCTTGCAAAATTTTAAACTCGAAAATTTTTCGGCAAAAAATCATTTTTTCGATTTTTTCCGCTCGGGGGCGCGCGAAAAACCTAGAATTTTTTGAATCTTGCAAAATTTTAAACTCGAAAATTTTTCGGCAAAAAAACCTTTTTTTGATATTTTCCGCTCGGGGGGCGCGCGAAAAACCTTGAATTTTTTGAATCTTGCAAAATTTTAAACTCGAAAATTTTTCGGCAAAAAAACCTTTTTTTGATTTTTTCCGCTCGGGGGGCGCGCGAAAAACCTAGAATTTTTTGAATCTTGCAAAATTTTAAACTCGAAAATTTTTCGGCAAAAAATCATTTTTTCGATTTTTTCCGCTCGGGGGCGCGCGAAAAACCTTGAATTTTTGAATCTTGCAAAATTTTAAACTCGAAAATTTTTCGGCAAAAAAACATTTTTTTCGATTTTTTCCGCTCGGGGGGCGCGCGAAAAACCTTGAATTTTTTTAATCTTGCAAAATTTTAAAGTCAAAAATTTTTCGGCAAAAAATCATTTTTTTCGATTTTTTCCGCTCGGGGGGCGCGCGAAAAACCTTGAATTTTTTGAATCTTGCAAAATTTTAAACTCGAAAATTTTTCGGCAAAAAAACCTTTTTTTGATTTTTTCCGCTCGGGGGGCGCGCGAAAAACCTTGAATTTTTTGAATCTTGCAAAATTTTAAACTCGAAAATTTTTCGGCAAAAAATCATTTTTTCGATTTTTTCCGCTCGGGGGGCGCGCGAAAAACCTTGAATTTTTTGAATCTTGCAAAATTTTAAACTCGAAAATTTTTCGGCAAAAAATCATTTTTTCGATTTTTTCCGCTCGGGGGGCGCGCGAAAAACCTTGAATTTTTGAATCTTGCAAAATTTTAAAGTCGAAAATTTTTCGGCAAAAAATCATTTTTTTCGATTTTTTCCGCTCGGGGGGCGCGCGAAAAACCTTGAATTTTTTGAATCTTGCAAAATTTTAAACTCGAAAATTTTTCGGCAAAAAATCATTTTTTTCGATTTTTTCCGCTCGGGGGGCGCGCGAAAAACCTAGAATTTTTTGAATCTTGCAAAATTTTAAACTCGAAAATTTTTTGGCAAAAAATCATTTTTTCGATTTTTTCCGCTCGGGGGGCGCGCGAAAAACCTTGAATTTTTTGAATCTTGCAAAATTTTAAACTCGAAAATTTTTCGGCAAAAAATCATTTTTTTCGATTTTTTCCGCTCGGGGGGCGCGCGAAAAACCTTGAATTTTTTTAATCTTGCAAAATTTTAAACTCGAAAATTTTTCGGCAAAAAAACCTTTTTTTGATTTTTTCCGCTCGGGGGGCGTGCGAAAAACCTTGAATTTTTTGAATCTTGCAAAATTTTAAACTCGAAAATTTTTCGGCAAAAAATCATTTTTTCGATTTTTTCCGCTCGGGGGGCGCGCGAAAAACCTTGAATTTTTTGAATCTTGCAAAATTTTAAACTCGAAAATTTTTCGGCAAAAAATCATTTTTTCGATTTTTTCCGCTCGGGGGGCGCGCGAAAAACCTTGAATTTTTGAATCTTGCAAAATTTTAAACTCGAAAATTTTTCGGCAAAAAATCATTTTTTTCGATTTTTTCCGCTCGGGGGGCGCGCGAAAAACCTTGAATTTTTTGAATCTTGCAAAATTTTAAACTCGAAAATTTTTCGGCAAAAAATCATTTTTTTCGATTTTTTCCGCTCGGGGGGCGCGCGAAAAACCTAGAATTTAATGAATCTTGCAAAATTTTAAACTCGAAAATTTTTCGGCAAAAAATCTTTTTTTCGATTTTCCCGCTCGGGGGGCGCGCGAAAAACCTTGAATTTTTGAATCTTGCAAAATTTTAAAGTCGAAAATTTTTCGGCAAAAAATCATTTTTTTCGATTTTTTCCGCTCGGGGGGCGCGCGAAAAACCTTGAATTTTTTGAATCTTGCAAAATTTTAAAGTCGAAAATTTTTCGGCAAAAAATCATTTTTTTCGATTTTTTCCGCTCGGGGGGCGCGCGAAAAACCTTGAATTTTTTGAATCTTGCAAAATTTTAAACTCGAAAAGTTTTCGGCAAAAAAACCTTTTTTTGATTTTTTCCGCTCGGGGGGCGCGCGAAAAACCTTGAATTTTTTGAATCTTGCAAAATTTTAAACTCGAAAATTTTTCGGCAAAAAATCATTTTTTCGATTTTTTCCGCTCGGGGGGCGCGCGAAAAACCTAGAATTTTTTGAATCTTGCAAAATTTTAAACTCGAAAATTTTTCGGCAAAAAAACCTTTTTTTGATTTTTTCCGCTCGGGGGGCGCGCGAAAAACCTTGAATTTTTTGAATCTTGCAAAATTTTAAAGTCGAAAATTTTTCGGCAAAAAATCATTTTTTTCGATTTTTTCCGCTCGGGGGGCGCGCGAAAAACCTAGAATTTTTTGAATCTTGCAAAATTTTAAAGTCGAAAATTTTTCGGCAAAAAATCATTTTTTCGATTTTTTCCGCTCGGGGGGCGCGCGAAAAACCTTGAATTTTTGAATCTTGCAAAATTTTAAAGTCGAAAATTTTTCGGCAAAAAATCATTTTTTTCGATTTTTTCCGCTCGGGGGGCGCGCGAAAAACCTTGAATTTTTTGAATCTTGCAAAATTTTAAAGTCGAAAATTTTTCGGCAAAAAATCATTTTTTTCGATTTTTTCCGCTCGGGGGGCGCGCGAAAAACCTTGAATTTTTTGAATCTTGCAAAATTTTAAACTCGAAAATTTTTCGGCAAAAAAACCTTTTTTTGATTTTTTCCGCTCGGGGGGCGCGCGAAAAACCTTGAATTTTTTGAATCTTGCAAAATTTTAAACTCGAAAATTTTTCGGCAAAAAATCATTTTTTCGATTTTTTCCGCTCGGGGGGCGCGCAAAAAAACCTAGAATTTTTTGAATCTTGCAAAATTTTAAACTCGAAAATTTTTCGGCAAAAAATCATTTTTTCGATTTTTTCCGCTCGGGGGGTGCGCGAAAAACCTTGAATTTTTGAATCTTGCAAAATTTTAAAGTCGAAAATTTTTCGGCAAAAAATCATTTTTTTCGACTTTTTCCGCTCGGGGGGCGCGCGAAAAACCTTGAATTTTTTGAATCTTGCAAAATTTTAAACTCGAAAATTTTTCGGCAAAAAAACCTTTTTTTGATTTTTTCCGCTCGGGGGGCGCGCGAAAAACCTTGAATTTTTTGAATCTTGCAAAATTTTAAACTCGAAAATTTTTCGGCAAAAAAACCTTTTTTTGATTTTTTCCGCTCGGGGGGCGCGCGAAAAACCTTGAATTTTTTGAATCTTGCAAAATTTTAAACTCGAAAATTTTTCGGCAAAAAATCATTTTTTCGATTTTTTCCGCTCGGGGGGCGCGCGAAAAACCTAGAATTTTTTGAATCTTGCAAAATTTTAAACTCGAAAATTTTTCGGCAAAAAAACCTTTTTTTGATTTTTTCCGCTCGGGGGGCGCGCGAAAAACCTTGAATTTTTTGAATCTTGCAAAATTTTAAACTCGAAAATTTTTCGGCAAAAAATCATTTTTTTCGATTTTTTCCGCTCGGGGGGCGCGCGAAAAACCTTGAATTTTTTGAATCTTGCAAAATTTTAAACTCGAAAATTTTTCGGCAAAAAATCATTTTTTTCGATTTTTTCCGCTCGGGGGGCGCGCGAAAAACCTTGAATTTTTTGAATCTTGCAAAATTTTAAACTCGAAAATTTTTCGGCAAAAAAACCTTTTTTTGATTTTTTCCGCTCGGGGGGCGCGCGAAAAACCTTGAATTTTTTGAATCTTGCAAAATTTTAAACTCGAAAATTTTTCGGCAAAAAATCATTTTTTCGATTTTTTTCCGCTCGGGGGGCGCGCGAAAAACCTAGAATTTTTTGAATCTTGCAAAATTTTAAACTCGAAAATTTTTCGGCAAAAAAACCTTTTTTTGATTTTTTCCGCTCGGGGGGCGCGCGAAAAACCTTGAATTTTTTGAATCTTGCAAAATTTTAAACTCGAAAATTTTTCGGCAAAAAATCATTTTTTTCGATTTTTTCCGCTCGGGGGGCGCGCGAAAAACCTAGAATTTTTGAATCTTGCAAAATTTTAAAGTCGAAAATTTTTCGGCAAAAAATCATTTTTTTCGATTTTTTCCGCTCGGGGGGCGCGCGAAAAACCTTGAATTTTTTGAATCTTGCAAAATTTTAAAGTCGAAAATTTTTCGGCAAAAAATCATTTTTTTCGATTTTTTCCGCTCGGGGGGCGCGCGAAAAACCTTGAATTTTTTGAATCTTGCAAAATTTTAAACTCGAAAATTTTTCGGCAAAAAAACCTTTTTTTGATTTTTTCCGCTCGGGGGGCGCGCGAAAAACCTTGAATTTTTTGAATCTTGCAAAATTTTAAACTCGAAAATTTTTCGGCAAAAAATCATTTTTTCGATTTTTTCCGCTCGGGGGGCGCGCGAAAAACCTAGAATTTTTTGAATCTTGCAAAATTTTAAACTCGAAAATTTTTCGGCAAAAAAACCTTTTTTTGATTTTTTCCGCTCGGGGGGCGCGCGAAAAACCTTGAATTTTTTGAATCTTGCAAAATTTTAAAGTCGAAAATTTTTCGGCAAAAAATCATTTTTTTCGATTTTTTCCGCTCGGGGGGCGCGCGAAAAACCTAGAATTTTTTGAATCTTGCAAAATTTTAAAGTCGAAAATTTTTCGGCAAAAAATCATTTTTTCGATTTTTTCCGCTCGGGGGCGCGCGAAAAACCTTGAATTTTTGAATCTTGCAAAATTTTAAAGTCGAAAATTTTTCGGCAAAAAATCATTTTTTTCGATTTTTTCCGCTCGGGGGGCGCGCGAAAAACCTTGAATTTTTTGAATCTTGCAAAATTTTAAAGTCGAAAATTTTTCGGCAAAAAATCATTTTTTTCGATTTTTTCCGCTCGGGGGGCGCGCGAAAAACCTTGAATTTTTTGAATCTTGCAAAATTTTAAACTCGAAAATTTTTCGGCAAAAAAACCTTTTTTTGATTTTTTCCGCTCGGGGGGCGCGCGAAAAACCTTGAATTTTTTGAATCTTGCAAAATTTTAAACTCGAAAATTTTTCGGCAAAAAATCATTTTTTCGATTTTTTCCGCTCGGGGGGCGCGCAAAAAAACCTAGAATTTTTTGAATCTTGCAAAATTTTAAACTCGAAAATTTTTCGGCAAAAAATCATTTTTTCGATTTTTTCCGCTCGGGGGGTGCGCGAAAAACCTTGAATTTTTGAATCTTGCAAAATTTTAAAGTCGAAAATTTTTCGGCAAAAAATCATTTTTTTCGATTTTTTCCGCTCGGGGGGCGCGCGAAAAACCTTGAATTTTTTGAATCTTGCAAAATTTTAAACTCGAAAATTTTTCGGCAAAAAAACCTTTTTTTGATTTTTTCCGCTCGGGGGGCGCGCGAAAAACCTTGAATTTTTTGAATCTTGCAAAATTTTAAACTCGAAAATTTTTCGGCAAAAAAAACCTTTTTTTGATTTTTTCCGCTCGGGGGCGCGCGAAAAACCTTGAATTTTTTGAATCTTGCAAAATTTTAAACTCGAAAATTTTTCGGCAAAAAATCATTTTTTCGATTTTTTCCGCTCGGGGGGCGCGCGAAAAACCTAGAATTTTTTGAATCTTGCAAAATTTTAAACTCGAAAATTTTTCGGCAAAAAAACCTTTTTTTGATTTTTTCCGCTCGGGGGGCGCGCGAAAAACCTTGAATTTTTTGAATCTTGCAAAATTTTAAACTCGAAAATTTTTCGGCAAAAAATCATTTTTTTCGATTTTTTCCGCTCGGGGGGCGCGCGAAAAACCTTGAATTTTTTGAATCTTGCAAAATTTTAAACTCGAAAATTTTTCGGCAAAAAATCATTTTTTTCGATTTTTTCCGCTCGGGGGGCGCGCGAAAAACCTTGAATTTTTTGAATCTTGCAAAATTTTAAACTCGAAAATTTTTCGGCAAAAAAACCTTTTTTTGATTTTTTCCGCTCGGGGGGCGCGCGAAAAACCTTGAATTTTTTGAATCTTGCAAAATTTTAAACTCGAAAATTTTTCGGCAAAAAATCATTTTTTCGATTTTTTTCCGCTCGGGGGGCGCGCGAAAAACCTTGAATTTTTTGAATCTTGCAAAATTTTAAACTCGAAAATTTTTCGGCAAAAAATCATTTTTTTCGATTTTTTCCGCTCGGGGGGCGCGCGAAAAACCTAGAATTTTTGAATCTTGCAAAATTTTAAACTCGAAAATTTTTCGGCAAAAAATCATTTTTTCGATTTTTTCCGCTCGGGGGGCGCGCGAAAAACCTTGAATTTTTGAATCTTGCAAAATTTTAAAGTCGAAAATTTTTCGGCAAAAAATCATTTTTTTCGATTTTTTCCGCTCGGGGGGCGCGCGAAAAACCTTGAATTTTTTGAATCTTGCAAAATTTTAAAGTCGAACATTTTTCGGCAAAAAATCATTTTTTTCGATTTTTTCCGCTCGGGGGGCGCGCGAAAAACCTTGAATTTTTTGAATCTTGCAAAATTTTAAACTCGAAAATTTTTCGGCAAAAAAACCTTTTTTTGATTTTTTCCGCTCGGGGGGCGCGCGAAAAACCTTGAATTTTTTGAATCTTGCAAAATTTTAAACTCGAAAATTTTTCGGCAAAAAATCATTTTTTCGATTTTTTCCGCTCGGGGGGCGCGCGAAAAACCTAGAATTTTTTGAATCTTGCAAAATTTTAAACTCGAAAATTTTTCGGCAAAAAATCATTTTTTCGATTTTTTCCGCTCGGGGGGCGCGCGAAAAACCTTGAATTTTTGAATCTTGCAAAATTTTAAAGTCGAAAATTTTTCGGCAAAAAATCATTTTTTTCGATTTTTTCCGCTCGGGGGGCGCGCGAAAAACCTTGAATTTTTTGAATCTTGCAAAATTTTAAAGTCGAAAATTTTTCGGCAAAAAATCATTTTTTCGATTTTTTCCGCTCGGGGGGCGCGCGAAAAACCTTGAATTTTTTGAATCTTGCAAAATTTTAAACTCGAAAATTTTTCGGCAAAAAAAACCTTTTTTTGATTTTTTCCGCTCGGGGGGCGCGCGAAAAACCTTGAATTTTTTGAATCTTGCAAAATTTTAAGCTCGAAAATTTTTCGGCAAAAAATCATTTTTTCGATTTTTTCCGCTCGGGGGGCGCGCGAAAAACCTAGAATTTTTTGAATCTTGCAAAATTTTAAACTCGAAAATTTTTCGGCAAAAAAACCTTTTTTTGATTTTTTCCGCTCGGGGGGCGCGCGAAAAACCTTGAATTTTTTGAATCTTGCAAAATTTTAAACTCGAAAATTTTTCGGCAAAAAATCATTTTTTTCGATTTTTTCCGCTCGGGGGGCGCGCGAAAAACCTTGAATTTTTGAATCTTGCAAAATTTTAAACTCGAAAATTTTTCGGCAAAAAATCATTTTTTTCGATTTTTTCCGCTCGGGGGGCGCGCGAAAAACCTTGAATTTTTTGAATCTTGCAAAATTTTAAAGTCGAAAATTTTTCGGCAAAAAATCATTTTTTTCGATTTTTTCCGCTCGGGGGGCGCGCGAAAAACCTTGAATTTTTTGAATCTTGCAAAATTTTAAAGTCGAAAATTTTTCGATTTTTTCCGCTCGGGGGGCGCGCGAAAAACCTAGAATTTTTTGAATCTTGCAAAATTTTAAACTCGAAAATTTTTCGGCAAAAAAACCTTTTTTTGATTTT
Source organism: Uranotaenia lowii (assembly GCF_029784155.1). Lineage (NCBI taxonomy): Eukaryota > Metazoa > Arthropoda > Insecta > Diptera > Culicidae > Uranotaenia > Uranotaenia lowii. The sequence continues at coordinate 33,047 of NW_026598179.1, read as the reverse complement.
TTCCGCTCGGGGGGCGCGCGAAAAACCTTGAATTTTTTGAATCTTGCAAAATTTTAAACTCGAAAATTTTTCGGCAAAAAATCATTTTTTTCGATTTTTTCCGCTCGGGGGGCGCGCGAAAAACCTAGAATTTTTTGAATCTTGCAAAATTTTAAACTCGAAAATTTTTCGGCAAAAAATCATTTTTTCGATTTTTTCCGCTCGGGGGGCGCGCGAAAAACCTTGAATTTTGGAATCTTGCAAAATTTTAAAGTCGAAAATTTTTCGGCAAAAAATCATTTTTTTCGATTTTTTCCGCTCGGGGGCGCGCGAAAAACCTTGAATTTTTGAATCTTGCAAAATTTTGAAGTCGAAAATTTTTCGGCAAAAAATCATTTTTTTCGATTTTTTCCGCTCGGGGGGCGCGCGAAAAACCTTGAATTTTTTGAATCTTGCAAAATTTTAAAGTCGAAAATTTTTCGGCAAAAAATCATTTTTTTCGATTTTTTCCGCTCGGGGGGCGCGCGAAAAACCTTGAATTTTTTGAATCTTGCAAAATTTTAAACTCGAAAATTTTTCGGCAAAAAAACCTTTTTTTGATTTTTTCCGCTCGGGGGGCGCGCGAAAAACCTTGAATTTTTTGAATCTTGCAAAATTTTAAACTCGAAAATTTTTCGGCAAAAAAACCTTTTTTTGATTTTTTCCGCTCGGGGGGCGCGCGAAAAACCTTGAATTTTTTGAATCTTGCAAAATTTTAAACTCGAAAATTTTTCGGCAAAAAATCATTTTTTCGATTTTTTCCGCTCGGGGGGCGCGCGAAAAACCTAGAATTTTTTGAATCTTGCAAAATTTTAAACTCGAAAATTTTTCGGCAAAAAAACCTTTTTTTGATTTTTTCCGCTCGGGGGGCGCGCGAAAAACCTTGAATTTTTGAATCTTGCAAAATTTTAAACTCGAAAATTTTTCGGCAAAAAATCATTTTTTTCGATTTTTTCCGCTCGGGGGGCGCGCGAAAAACCTTGAATTTTTTGAATCTTGCAAAATTTTAAAGTCGAAAATTTTTCGGCAAAAAATCATTTTTTTCGATTTTTTCCGCTCGGGGGCGCGCGAAAAACCTTGAATTTTTTGAATCTTGCAAAGTTTTAAAGTCGAAAATTTTTCGGCAAAAAATCATTTTTTTCGATTTTTTCCGCTCGGGGGGCGCGCGAAAAACCTTGAATTTTTTGAATCTTGCAAAATTTTAAACTCGAAAATTTTTCGGCAAAAAAACCTTTTTTTGATTTTTTCCGCTCGGGGGGCGCGCGAAAAACCTTGAATTTTTTGAATCTTGCAAAATTTTAAACTCGAAAATTTTTCGGCAAAAAATAATTTTTTCGATTTTTTCCGCTCGGGGGGCGCGCGAAAAACCTAGAATTTTTTGAATCTTGCAAAATTTTAAACTCGAAAATTTTTCGGCAAAAAATCATTTTTTCGATTTTTTCCACTCGGGGGGCGCGCGAAAAACCTTGAATTTTTGAATCTTGCAAAATTTTAAAGTCGAAAATTTTTCGGCAAAAAATCATTTTTTTCGATTTTTTCCGCTCGGGGGGCGCGCGAAAAACCTTGAATTTTTTGAATCTTGCAAAATTTTAAAGTCGAAAATTTTTCGGCAAAAAATCATTTTTTTCGATTTTTTCCGCTCGGGGGGCGCGCGAAAAACCTTGAATTTTTTGAATCTTGCAAAATTTTAAACTCGAAAATTTTTCGGCAAAAAAACCTTTTTTTGATTTTTTCCGCTCGGGGGGCGCGCGAAAAACCTTGAATTTTTTGAATCTTGCAAAATTTTAAACTCGAAAATTTTTCGGCAAAAAATCATTTTTTCGATTTTTTCCGCTCGGGGGGCGCGCGAAAAACCTAGAATTTTTTGAATCTTGCAAAATTTTAAACTCGAAAATTTTTCGGCAAAAAATCATTTTTTCGATTTTTTCCGCTCGGGGGGGCGCGCGAAAAACCTTGAATTTTTGAATCTTGCAAAATTTTAAAGTCGAAAATTTTTCGGCAAAAAATCATTTTTTTCGATTTTTTCCGCTCGGGGGGCGCGCGAAAAACCTTGAATTTTTTTAATCTTGCAAAATTTTAAACTCGAAAATTTTTCGGCAAAAAATCATTTTTTTCGATTTTTTCCGCTCGGGGGGCGCGCGAAAAACCTAGAATTTTTTGAATCTTGCAAAATTTTAAACTCGAAAATTTTTCGGCAAAAAATCATTTTTTCGATTTTTTCCGCTCGGGGGGCGCGCGAAAAACCTTGAATTTTTGAATCTTGCAAAATTTTAAAGTCGAAAATTTTTCGGCAAAAAATCATTTTTTTCGATTTTTTCCGCTCGGGGGGGCGCGCGAAAAACCTTGAATTTTTTGAATCTTGCAAAATTTTAAACTCGAAAATTTTTCGGCAAAAAAAACCTTTTTTTGATTTTTTCCGCTCGGGGGGCGCGCGAAAAACCTTGAATTTTTTGAATCTTGCAAAATTTTAAAGTCGAAAATTTTTCGGCAAAAAATCATTTTTTCGATTTTTTCCGCTCGGGGGGCGCGCGAAAAACCTTGAATTTTTGAATCTTGCAAAATTTTAAAGTCGAAAATTTTTCGGCAAAAAATCATTTTTTCGATTTTTTCCGCTCGGGGGGCGCGCGAAAAACCTTGAATTTTTTGAATCTTGCAAAATTTTAAACTCGAAAATTTTTCGGCAAAAAATCATTTTTTTCGATTTTTTCCGCTCGGGGGGCGCGCGAAAAACCTAGAATTTTTTGAATCTTGCAAAATTTTAAACTCGAAAATTTTTCGGCAAAAAATCATTTTTTCGATTTTTTCCGCTCGGGGGGCGCGCGAAAAACCTTGAATTTTTGAATCTTGCAAAATTTTAAAGTCGAAAATTTTTCGGCAAAAAATCATTTTTTTCGATTTTTTCCGCTCGGGGGGCGCGCGAAAAACCTTGAATTTTTTGAATCTTGCAAAATTTTAAACTCGAAAATTTTTCGGCAAAAAAACCTTTTTTTGATTTTTTCCGCTCGGGGGGCGCGCGAAAAACCTTGAATTTTTTTAATCTTGCAAAATTTTAAACTCGAAAATTTTTCGGCAAAAAATCATTTTTTCGATTTTTTCCGCTCGGGGGGCGCGCGAAAAACCTTGAATTTTTTGAATCTTGCAAAATTTTAAACTCGAAAATTTTTCGGCAAAAAATCATTTTTTCGATTTTTTCCGCTCGGGGGGCGCGCGAAAAACCTTGAATTTTTGAATCTTGCAAAATTTTAAAGTCGAAAATTTTTCGGCAAAAAATCATTTTTTTCGATTTTTTCCGCTCGGGGGGCGCGCGAAAAACCTTGAATTTTTTGAATCTTGCAAAATTTTAAACTCGAAAATTTTTCGGCAAAAAATCATTTTTTTCGATTTTTTCCGCTCGGGGGGCGCGCGAAAAACCTTGAATTTTTGAATCTTGCAAAATTTTAAAGTCGAAAATTTTTCGGCAAAAAATCATTTTTTTCGATTTTTTCCGCTCGGGGGGCGCGCGAAAAACCTTGAATTTTTTGAATCTTGCAAAATTTTAAAGTCGAAAATTTTTCGGCAAAAAATCATTTTTTTCGATTTTTTCCGCTCGGGGGGCGCGCGAAAAACCTTGAATTTTTTGAATCTTGCAAAATTTTAAACTCGAAAATTTTTCGGCAAAAAAACCTTTTTTTGATTTTTTCCGCTCGGGGGGCGCGCGAAAAACCTTGAATTTTTTGAATCTTGCAAAATTTTAAACTCGAAAATTTTTCGGCAAAAAATCATTTTTTCGATTTTTTCCGCTCGGGGGGCGCGCGAAAAACCTAGAATTTTTTGAATCTTGCAAAATTTTAAACTCGAAAATTTTTCGGCAAAAAAACCTTTTTTTGATTTTTTCCGCTCGGGGGGCGCGCGAAAAACCTTGAATTTTTTGAATCTTGCAAAATTTTAAACTCGAAAATTTTTCGGCAAAAAATCATTTTTTTCGATTTTTTCCGCTCGGGGGGCGCGCGAAAAACCTTGAATTTTTTGAATCTTGCAAAATTTTAAACTCGAAAATTTTTCGGCAAAAAATCATTTTTTCGATTTTTTCCGCTCGGGGGGCGCGCGAAAAACCTTGAATTTTTTGAATCTTGCAAAATTTTAAACTCGAAAATTTTTCGGCAAAAAAACCTTTTTTTGATTTTTTCCGCTCGGGGGGCGCGCGAAAAACCTTGAATTTTTTGAATCTTGCAAAATTTTAAACTCGAAAATTTTTCGGCAAAAAATCATTTTTTCGATTTTTTCCGCTCGGGGGGCGCGCGAAAAACCTAGAATTTTTTGAATCTTGCAAAATTTTAAACTCGAAAATTTTTCGGCAAAAAATCATTTTTTCGATTTTTTCCGCTCGGGGGGCGCGCGAAAAACCTTGAATTTTTTAATCTTGCAAAATTTTAAAGTCGAAAATTTTTCGGCAAAAAATCATTTTTTTCGATTTTTTCCGCTCGGGGGGCGCGCGAAAAACCTTGAATTTTTTGAATCTTGCAAAATTTTAAACTCGAAAATTTTTCGGCAAAAAATCATTTTTTTCGATTTTTTCCGCTCGGGGGGCGCGCGAAAAATCTTGAATTTTTTGAATCTTGCAAAATTTTAAACTCGAAAATTTTTCGGCAAAAAATCATTTTTTCGATTTTTTCCGCTCGGGGGGCGCGCGAAAAACCTTGAATTTTTGAATCTTGCAAAATTTTAAAGTCGAAAATTTTTCGGCAAAAAATCATTTTTTTTCGATTTTTTCCGCTCGGGGGGCGCGCGAAAAACCTTGAATTTTTTGAATCTTGCATAATTTTAAAGTCGAAAATTTTTCGGCAAAAAATCATTTTTTTCGATTTTTTCCGCTCGGGGGGCGCGCGAAAAACCTTGAATTTTTTGAATCTTGCAAAATTTTAAACTCGAAAATTTTTCGGCAAAAAAACCTTTTTTTGATTTTTTCCGCTCGGGGGGCGCGCGAAAAACCTTGAATTTTTTGAATCTTGCAAAATTTTAAACTCGAAAATTTTTCGGCAAAAAATCATTTTTTCGATTTTTTCCGCTCGGGGGGCGCGCGAAAAACCTAGAATTTTTTGAATCTTGCAAAATTTTAAACTCGAAAATTTTTCGGCAAAAAATCATTTTTTCGATTTTTTCCGCTCGGGGGGCGCGCGAAAAACCTTGAATTTTTTGAATCTTGCAAAATTTTAAACTCGAAAATTTTTCGGCAAAAAATCATTTTTTTCGATTTTTTCCGCTCGGGGGGCGCGCGAAAAACCTAGAATTTTTTGAATCTTGCAAAATTTTAAACTCGAAAATTTTTCGGCAAAAAATCATTTTTTCGATTTTTTCCGCTCGGGGGGCGCGCGAAAAACCTTGAATTTTTGAATCTTGCAAAATTTTAAAGTCGAAAATTTTTCGGCAAAAAATCATTTTTTTCGATTTTTTCCGCTCGGGGGGCGCGCGAAAAACCTTGAATTTTTTGAATCTTGCAAAATTTTAAAGTCGAAAATTTTTCGGCAAAAAATCATTTTTTTCGATTTTTTCCGCTCGGGGGGCGCGCGAAAAACCTTGAATTTTTTGAATCTTGCAAAATTTTAAACTCGAAAATTTTTCGGCAAAAAAACCTTTTTTTGATTTTTTCCGCTCGGGGGGCGCGCGAAAAACCTTGAATTTTTTGAATCTTGCAAAATTTTAAACTCGAAAATTTTTCGGCAAAAAATCATTTTTTCGATTTTTTCCGCTCGGGGGGCGCGCGAAAAACCTAGAATTTTTTGAATCTTGCAAAATTTTATACTCGAAAATTTTTCGGCAAAAAATCATTTTTTCGATTTTTTCCGCTCGGGGGGCGCGCGAAAAACCTTGAATTTTTGAATCTTGCAAAATTTTAAAGTCGAAAATTTTTCGGCAAAAAATCATTTTTTTCGATTTTTTCCGCTCGGGGGGCGCGCGAAAAACCTTGAATTTTTTGAATCTTGCAAAATTTTAAACTCGAAAATTTTTCGGCAAAAAATCATTTTTTTTCGATTTTTTCCGCTCGGGGGGCGCGCGAAAAACCTTGAATTTTTTGAATCTTGCAAAATTTTAAACTCGAAAATTTTTCGGCAAAAAATCATTTTTTCGATTTTTTCCGCTCGGGGGGCGCGTGAAAAACCTTGAATTTTTGAATCTTGCAAAATTTTAAAGTCGAAAATTTTTCGGCAAAAAATCATTTTTTTCGATTTTTTCCGCTCGGGGGGCGCGCGAAAAACCTAGAATTTTTTGAATCTTGCAAAATTTTAAAGTCGAAAATTTTTCGGCAAAAAATCATTTTTTTCGATTTTTTCCGCTCGGGGGGCGCGCGAAAAACCTTGAATTTTTTGAATCTTGCAAAATTTTAAAGTCGAAAATTTTTCGGCAAAAAATCATTTTTTTCGATTTTTTCCGCTCGGGGGGCGCGCGAAAAACCTTGAATTTTTTGAATCTTGCAAAATTTTAAACTCGAAAATTTTTCGGCAAAAAATCATTTTTTTCGATTTTTTCCGCTCGGGGGGCGCGCGAAAAACCTAGAATTTTTTGAATCTTGCAAAATTTTAAACTCGAAAATTTTTCGGCAAAAAATCATTTTTTCGATTTTTTCCGCTCGGGGGGCGCGCGAAAAACCTTGAATTTTTGAATCTTGCAAAATTTTAAAGTCGAAAATTTTTCGGCAAAAAATCATTTTTTTCGATTTTTTCCGCTCGGGGGGCGCGCGAAAAACCTTGAATTTTTTGAATCTTGCAAAATTTTAAAGTCGAAAATTTTTCGGCAAAAAATCATTTTTTTCGATTTTTTCCGCTCGGGGGGCGCGCGAAAAACCTTGAATTTTTTGAATCTTGCAAAATTTTAAACTCGAAAATTTTTCGGCAAAAAAACCTTTTTTTGATTTTTTCCGCTCGGGGGGCGCGCGAAAAACCTTGAATTTTTTGAATCTTGCAAAATTTTAAACTCGAAAATTTTTCGGCAAAAAATCATTTTTTTCGATTTTTTCCGCTCGGGGGGCGCGCGAAAAACCTAGAATTTTTTGAATCTTGCAAAATTTTAAACTCGAAAATTTTTCGGCAAAAAATCATTTTTTCGATTTTTTCCGCTCGGGGGGCGCGCGAAAAACCTTGAATTTTTGAATCTTGCAAAATTTTAAAGTCGAAAATTTTTCGGCTAAAAATCATTTTTTTCGATTTTTTCCGCTCGGGGGGCGCGCGAAAAACCTAGAATTTTTTGAATCTTGCAAAATTTTAAAATCGAAAATTTTTCGGCAAAAAAAACCTTTTTTTGATTTTTTCCGCTCGGGGGGCGCGCGAAAAACCTTGAATTTTTTGAATCTTGCAAAATTTTAAACTCGAAAATTTTTCGGCAAAAAATCATTTTTTTCGATTTTTTCCGCTCGGGGGGCGCGCGAAAAACCTAGAATTTTTTGAATCTTGCAAAATTTTAAACTCGAAAATTTTTCGGCAAAAAATCATTTTTTCGATTTTTTCCGCTCGGGGGGCGCGCGAAAAACCTTGAATTTTTGAATCTTGCAAAATTTTAAAGTCGAAAATTTTTCGGCAAAAAATCATTTTTTTCGATTTTTTCCGCTCGGGGGGCGCGCGAAAAACCTTGAATTTTTTGAATCTTGCAAAATTTTAAAGTCGAAAATTTTTCGGCAAAAAATCATTTTTTTCGATTTTTTCCGCTCGGGGGGCGCGCGAAAAACCTTGAATTTTTTGAATCTTGCAAAATTTTAAACTCGAAAATTTTTCGGCAAAAAAACCTTTTTTTGATTTTTTCCGCTCGGGGGGCGCGCGAAAAACCTTGAATTTTTTGAATCTTGCAAAATTTTAAACTCGAAAATTTTTCGGCAAAAAATCATTTTTTCGATTTTTTCCGCTCGGGGGGCGCGCGAAAAACCTAGAATTTTTTGAATCTTGCAAAATTTTAAACTCGAAAATTTTTCGGCAAAAAATCATTTTTTCGATTTTTTCCGCTCGGGGGGCGCGCGAAAAACCTTGAATTTTTGAATCTTGCAAAATTTTAAAGTCGAAAATTTTTCGGCAAAAAATCATTTTTTTCGATTTTTTCCGCTCGGGGGGCTCGCGAAAAACCTTGAATTTTTTGAATCTTGCAAAATTTTAAACTCGAAAATTTTTCGGCAAAAAATCATTTTTTTCGATTTTTTCCGCTCGGGGGGCGCGCGAAAAACCTTGAATTTTTTGAATCTTGCAAAATTTTAAACTCGAAAATTTTTCGGCAAAAAATCATTTTTTCGATTTTTTCCGCTCGGGGGGCGCGCGAAAAACCTTGAATTTTTGAATCTTGCAAAATTTTAAAGTCGAAAATTTTTCGGCAAAAAATCATTTTTTTCGATTTTTTCCGCTCGGGGGGCGCGCGAAAAACCTTGAATTTTTTGAATCTTGCAAAATTTTAAAGTCGAAAATTTTTCGGCAAAAAATCATTTTTTTCGATTTTTTCCGCTCGGGGGGCGCGCGAAAAACTTTGAATTTTTTGAATCTTGCAAAATTTTAAACTCGAAAATTTTTCGGCAAAAAAACCTTTTTTTGATTTTTTCCGCTCGGGGGGCGCGCGAAAAACCTTGAATTTTTTTAATCTTGCAAAATTTTAAACTCGAAAATTTTTCGGCAAAAAATCATTTTTTCGATTTTTCCCGCTCGGAGGGCGCGCGAAAAACCTAGAATTTTTTGAATCTTGCAAAATTTTAAACTCGAAAATTTTTCGGCAAAAAATCATTTTTTCGATTTTTTCCGCTCGGGGGGCGCGCGAAAAACCTTGAATTTTTGAATCTTGCAAAATTTTAAAGTCGAAAATTTTTCGGCAAAAAATCATTTTTTTTCGATTTTTTCCGCTCGGGGGGCGCGCGAAAAACCTTGAATTTTTTGAATCTTGCAAAATTTTAAACTCGAAAATTTTTCGGCAAAAAATCATTTTTTTCGATTTTTTCCGCTCGGGGGGCGCGCGAAAAACCTTGAATTTTTTGAATCTTGCAAAATTTTAAACTCGAAAATTTTTCGGCAAAAAATCATTTTTTTCGATTTTTTCCGCTCGGGGGGCGCGCGAAAAACCTAGAATTTTTTGAATCTTGCAAAATTTTAAACTCGAAAATTTTTCGGCAAAAAATCATTTTTTCGATTTTTTCCGCTCGGGGGGCGCGCGAAAAACCTTGAATTTTTGAATCTCGCAAAATTTTAAAGTCGAAAATTTTTCGGCAAAAAATCATTTTTTTCGATTTTTTCCGCTCGGGGGGCGCGCGAAAAACCTTGAATTTTTTGAATCTTGCAAAATTTTAAACTCGAAAATTTTTCGGCAAAAAATCATTTTTTTCGATTTTTTCCGCTCGGGGGGCGCGCGAAAAACCTAGAATTTTTTGAATCTTGCAAAATTTTAAACTCGAAAATTTTTCGGCAAAAAATCATTTTTTCGATTTTTTCCGCTCGGGGGGCGCGCGAAAAACCTTGAATTTTTGAATCTTGCAAAATTTTAAAGTCGAAAATTTTTCGGCAAAAAATCATTTTTTTCGATTTTTTCCGCTCGGGGGGCGCGCGAAAAACCTTGAATTTTTTGAATCTTGCAAAATTTTAAAGTCGAAAATTTTTCGGCAAAAAATCATTTTTTTCGATTTTTTCCGCTCGGGGGGCGCGCGAAAAACCTTGAATTTTTTGAATCTTGCAAAATTTTAAACTCGAAAATTTTTCGGCAAAAAAACCTTTTTTTGATTTTTTCCGCTCGGGGGGCGCGCGAAAAACCTTGAATTTTTTGAATCTTGCAAAATTTTAAACTCGAAAATTTTTCGGCAAAAAATCATTTTTTCGATTTTTTCCGCTCGGGGGGCGCGCGAAAAACCTAGAATTTTTTGAATCTTGCAAAATTTTAAACTCGAAAATTTTTCGGCAAAAAAAACCTTTTTTTGATTTTTTCCGCTCGGGGGGCGCGCGAAAAACCTTGAATTTTTTGAATCTTGCAAAATTTTAAACTCGAAAATTTTTCGGCAAAAAAATCATTTTTTTCGATTTTTTCCGCTCGGGGGGCGCGCGAAAAACCTTGAATTTTTGAATCTTGCAAAATTTTGAAGTCGAAAATTTTTCTCCAAAAAATCATTTTTTTCGATTTTTTCCGCTCGGGGGGCGCGCGAAAAACCTTGAATTTTTTGAATCTTGCAAAATTTTAAAGTCGAAAATTTTTCGGCAAAAAATCATTTTTTTCGATTTTTTCCGCTCGGGGGGCGCGCGAAAAACCTTGAATTTTTTGAATCTTGCAAAATTTTAAACTCGAAAATTTTTCGGCAAAAAATCATTTTTTCGATTTTTTCCGCTCGGGGGGCGCGCGAAAAACCTTGAATTTTTGAATCTTGCAAAATTTTAAAGTCGAAAATTTTTCTCCAAAAAATCATTTTTTTCGATTTTTTCCGCTCGGGGGGCGCGCGAAAAACCTTGAATTTTTTGAATCTTGCAAAATTTTAAAGTCGAAAATTTTTCGGCAAAAAATCATTTTTTTCGATTTTTTCCGCTCGGGGGGCGCGCGAAAAACCTTGAATTTTTTGAATCTTGCAAAATTTTAAACTCAAAATTTTTTCGGCAAAAAAACCTTTTTTTGATTTTTTCCGCTCGTGGGGCGCGCGAAAAACCTTGAATTTTTTGAATCTTGCAAAATTTTAAACTCGAAAATTTTTCGGCAAAAAATCATTTTTTCGATTTTTTCCGCTCGGGGGGCGCGCGAAAAACCTAGAATTTTTTGAATCTTGCAAAATTTTAAACTCGAAAATTTTTCGGCAAAAAATCATTTTTTCGATTTTTTCCGCTCGGGGGGCGCGCGAAAAACCTTGAATTTTTGAATCTTGCAAAATTTTAAAGTCGAAAATTTTTCGGCAAAAAATCATTTTTTTCGATTTTTTCCGCTCGGGGGGCGCGCGAAAAACCTTGAATTTTTTGAATCTTGCAAAATTTTAAACTCGAAAATTTTTCGGCAAAAAATCATTTTTTTCGATTTTTTCCGCTCGGGGGGCGCGCGAAAAACCTAGAATTTTTTGAATCTCGCAAAATTTTAAACTCGAAAATTTTTCGGCAAAAAATCATTTTTTCGATTTTTTCCGCTCGGGGGGCGCGCGAAAAACCTTGAATTTTTGAATCTTGCAAAATTTTAAAGTCGAAAATTTTTCGGCAAAAAATCATTTTTTTCGATTTTTTCCGCTCGGGGGGCGCGCGAAAAACCTTGAATTTTTTGAATCTTGCAAAATTTTAAAGTCGAAAATTTTTCGGCAAAAAAAACCTTTTTTTGATTTTTTCCGCTCGGGGGGCGCGCGAAAAACCTTGAATTTTTTGAATCTTGCTAAATTTTAAACTCGAAAATTTTTCGGCAAAAAATCATTTTTTTCGATTTTTTCCGCTCGGGGGGCGCGCGAAAAACCTAGAATTTTTTGAATCTTGCAAAATTTTAAACTCGAAAATTTTTCGGCAAAAAATCATTTTTTCGATTTTTTCCGCTCGGGGGGCGCGCGAAAAACCTTGAATTTTTGAATCTTGCAAAATTTTAAAGTCGAAAATTTTTCGGCAAAAAATCATTTTTTTCGATTTTTTCCGCTCGGGGGGCGCGCGAAAAACCTTGAATTTTTTGAATCTTGCAAAATTTTAAACTCGAAAATTTTTCGGCAAAAAATCATTTTTTTCGATTTTTTCCGCTCGGGGGGCGCGCGAAAAACCTAGAATTTTTTGAATCTTGCAAAATTTTAAACTCGAAAATTTTTCGGCAAAAAATCATTTTTTCGATTTTTTCCGCTCGGGGGGCGCGCGAAAAACCTTGAATTTTTGAATCTTGCAAAATTTTAAAGTCGAAAATTTTTCGGCAAAAAATCATTTTTTTCGATTTTTTCCGCTCGGGGGGCGCGCGAAAAACCTTGAATTTTTTGAATCTTGCAAAATTTTAAACTCGAAAATTTTTCGGCAAAAAAACCTTTTTTTGATTTTTTCCGCTCGGGGGGCGCGCGAAAAACCTTGAATTTTTTGAATCTTGCAAAATTTTAAACTCGAAAATTTTTCGGCAAAAAATCATTTTTTCGATTTTTTCCGCTCGGGGGGCGCGCGAAAAACCTAGAATTTTTTGAATCTTGCAAAATTTTAAACTCGAAAATTTTTCGGCAAAAAAACCTTTTTTTGATTTTTTCCGCTCGGGGGGCGCGCGAAAAACCTTGGATTTTTTGAATCTTGCAAAATTTTAAACTCGAAAATTTTTCGGCAAAAAATCATTTTTTTCGATTTTTTCCGCTCGGGGGGCGCGCGAAAAACCTAGAATTTTTTGAATCTTGCAAAATTTTAAACTCGAAAATTTTTCGGCAAAAAATCATTTTTTCGATTTTTTCCGCTCGGGGGGCGCGCGAAAAACCTTGAATTTTTGAATCTTGCAAAATTTTAAAGTCGAAAATTTTTCGGCAAAAAATCATTTTTTTTTATTTTTCCGCTCGGGGGGCGCGCGAAAAACCTTGAATTTTTTGAATCTTGCAAAATTTTAAAGTCGAAAATTTTTCGGCAAAAAATCATTTTTTTCGATTTTTTCCGCTCGGGGGGCGCGCGAAAAACCTTGAATTTTTTGAATCTTGCAAAATTTTAAACTCGAAAATTTTTCGGCAAAAAAACCTTTTTTTGATTTTTTCCGCTCGGGGGACGCGCGAAAAACCTTGAATTTTTTGAATCTTGCAAAATTTTAAACTCGAAAATTTTTCGGCAAAAAAACCTTTTTTTGATTTTTTCCGCTCGGGGGGCGCGCGAAAAACCTTGAATTTTTTGAATCTTGCAAAATTTTAAACTCGAAAATTTTTCGGCAAAAAATCATTTTTTCGATTTTTTCCGCTCGGGGGGCGCGCGAAAAACCTAGAATTTTTTGAATCTTGCAAAATTTTAAACTCGAAAATTTTTCGGCAAAAAATCATTTTTTCGATTTTTTCCGCTCGGGGGGCGCGCGAAAAACCTTGAATTTTTGAATCTTGCAAAATTTTAAAGTCGAAAATTTTTCGGCAAAAAATCATTTTTTTCGATTTTTCCGCTCGGGGGGCGCGCGAAAAACCTTGAATTTTTTGAATCTTGCAAAATTTTAAAGTCGAAAATTTTTCGGCAAAAAATCATTTTTTTCGATTTTTTCCGCTCGGGGGGCGCGCGAAAAACCTTGAATTTTTTGAATCTTGCAAAATTTTAAACTCGAAAATTTTTCGGCAAAAAAACCTTTTTTTGATTTTTTCCGCTCGGGGGGCGCGCGAAAAACCTTGAATTTTTTGAATCTTGCAAAATTTTAAACTCGAAAATTTTTCGGCAAAAAATCATTTTTTTCGATTTTTTCCGCTCGGGGGGCGCGCGAAAAACCTAGAATTTTTTGAATCTTGCAAAATTTTAAACTCGAAAATTTTTCGGCAAAAAATCATTTTTTCGATTTTTTCCGCTCGGGGGGCGCGCGAAAAACCTTGAATTTTTGAATCTTGCAAAATTTTAAAGTCGAAAATTTTTCGGCAAAAAATCATTTTTTTCGATTTTTTCCGCTCGGGGGGCGCGCGAAAAACCTTGAATTTTTTGAATCTTGCAAAATTTTAAAGTCGAAAATTTTTCGGCAAAAAATCATTTTTTTCGATTTTTTCCGCTCGGGGGGCGCGCGAAAAACCTTGAATTTTTTGAATCTTGCAAAATTTTAAACTCGAAAATTTTTCGGCAAAAAAACCTTTTTTTGATTTTTTCCGCTCGGGGGGCGCGCGAAAAACCTTGAATTTTTTGAATCTTGCAAAATTTTAAACTCGAAAATTTTTCGGCAAAAAATCATTTTTTCGATTTTTTCCGCTCGGGGGGCGCGCGAAAAACCTAGAATTTTTTGAATCTTGCAAAATTTTAAACTCGAAAATTTTTCGGCAAAAAATCATTTTTTCGATTTTTTCCGCTCGGGGGGCGCGCGAAAAACCTTGAATTTTTGAATCTTGCAAAATTTTAAAGTCGAAAATTTTTCGGCAAAAAATCATTTTTTTCGATTTTTTCCGCTCGGGGGGCGCGCGAAAAACCTTGAATTTTTTGAATCTTGCAAAATTTTAAACTCGAAAATTTTTCGGCAAAAATTCATTTTTTTCGATTTTTTCCGCTCGGGGGGCGCGCGAAAAACCTAGAATTTTTTGAATCTTGCAAAATTTTAAACTCGAAAATTTTTCGGCAAAAAATCATTTTTTCGATTTTTTCCGCTCGGGGGGCGCGCGAAAAACCTTGAATTTTTGAATCTTGCAAAATTTTAAAGTCGAAAATTTTTCGGCAAAAAATCATTTTTTTCGATTTTTTCCGCTCGGGGGGCGCGCGAAAAACCTTGAATTTTTTGAATCTTGCAAAATTTTAAAGTCGAAAATTTTTCGGCAAAAAATCATTTTTTTCGATTTTTTCCGCTCGGGGGGCGCGCGAAAAACCTTGAATTTTTTGAATCTTGCAAAATTTTAAACTCGAAAATTTTTCGGCAAAAAAACCTTTTTTTGATTTTTTCCGCTCGGGGGGCGCGCGAAAAACCTTGAATTTTTTGAATCTTGCAAAATTTTAAAGTCGAAAATTTTTCGGCAAAAAATCATTTTTTTCGATTTTTTCCGCTCGGGGGGCGCGCGAAAAACCTAGAATTTTTTGAATCTTGCAAAATTTTAAACTCGAAAATTTTTCGGCAAAAAATCATTTTTTCGATTTTTTCCGCTCGGGGGGCGCGCGAAAAACCTTGAATTTTTGAATCTTGCAAAATTTTAAAGTCGAAAATTTTTCGGCAAAAAATCATTTTTTTCGATTTTTTCCGCTCGGGGGGCGCGCGAAAAACCTTGAATTTTTTGAATCTTGCAAAATTTTAAACTCGAAAATTTTTCGGCAAAAAATCATTTTTTTCGATTTTTTCCGCTCGGGGGGCGCGCGAAAAACCTTGAATTTTTTGAATCTTGCAAAATTTTAAACTCGAAAATTTTTCGGCAAAAAAACCTTTTTTTGATTTTTTCCGCTCGGGGGGCGCGCGAAAAACCTTGAATTTTTTGAATCTTGCAAAATTTTAAACTCGAAAATTTTTCGGCAAAAAATCATTTTTTCGATTTTTTCCGCTCGGGGGGCGCGCGAAAAACCTAGAATTTTTTGAATCTTGCAAAATTTTAAACTCGAAAATTTTTCGGCAAAAAATCATTTTTTCGATTTTTTCCGCTCGGGGGGCGCGCGAAAAACCTTGAATTTTTGAATCTTGCAAAATTTTAAAGTCGAAAATTTTTCGGCAAAAAATCATTTTTTTCGATTTTTTCCGCTCGGGGGGCGCGCGAAAAACCTTGAATTTTTTGAATCTTGCAAAATTTTAAACTCGAAAATTTTTCGGCAAAAAATCATTTTTTTCGATTTTTTCCGCTCGGGGGGCGCGCGAAAAACCTTGATTTTTTTGAATCTTGCAAAATTTTAAACTCGAAAATTTTTCGGCAAAAAATCATTTTTTCGATTTTTTCCGCTCGGGGGGCGCGCGAAAAACCTTGAATTTTTGAATCTTGCAAAATTTTAAAGTCGAAAATTTTTCGGCAAAAAATCATTTTTTTCGATTTTTTCCGCTCGGGGGGCGCGCGAAAAACCTTGAATTTTTTGAATCTTGCAAAATTTTAAAGTCGAAAATTTTTCGGCAAAAAATCATTTTTTTCGATTTTATCCGCTCGGGGGGCGCGCGAAAAACCTTGAATTTTTTGAATCTTGCAAAATTTTAAACTCGAAAATTTTTCGGCAAAAAATCATTTTTTTCGATTTTTTCCGCTCGGGGGGCGCGCGAAAAACCTTGAATTTTTTGAATCTTGCAAAATTTTAAACTCGAAAATTTTTCGGCAAAAAAACCTTTTTTTGATTTTTTCCGCTCGGGGGGCGCGCGAAAACCTTGAATTTTTTGAATCTTGCAAAATTTTAAACTCGAAAATTTTTCGGCAAAAAAACCTTTTTTTGATTTTTTCCGCTCGGGGGGCGCGCGAAAAACCTTGAATTTTTTTAATCTTGCAAAATTTTAAACTCGAAAATTTTTCGGCAAAAAATCATTTTTTTCGATTTTTTCCGCTCGGGGGGCGCGCGAAAAACCTAGAATTTTTTGAATCTTGCAAAATTTTAAACTCGAAAATTTTTCGGCAAAAAATCATTTTTTTCGATTTTTTCCGCTCGGGGGGCGCGCGAAAAACCTTGAATTTTTGAATCCTGCAAAATTTTAAAGTCGAAAATTTTTCGGCAAAAAATCATTTTTTTCGATTTTTTTCCGCTCGGGGGGCGCGCGAAAAACCTTGAATTTTTTGAATCTTGCAAAATTTTAAAGTCGAAAATTTTTCGGCAAAAAATCATTTTTTTCTATTTTTTCCGCTCGGGGGGCGCGCGAAAAACCTTGAATTTTTTGAATCTCGCAAAATTTTAAACTCGAAAATTTTTCGGCAAAAAAACCTTTTTTTGATTTTTTCCGCTCGGGGGGCGCGCGAAAAACCTTGAATTTTTTGAATCTTGCAAAATTTTAAACTCGAAAATTTTTCGGCAAAAAATCATTTTTTCGATTTTTTCCGCTCGGGGGGCGCGCGAAAAACCTAGAATTTTTTGAATCTTGCAAAATTTTAAACTCGAAAATTTTTCGGCAAAAAATCATTTTTTCTATTTTTTCCGCTCGGGGGGCGCGCGAAAAACCTTGAATTTTTGAATCTTGCAAAATTTTAAAGTCGAAAATTTTTCGGCAAAAAATCATTTTTTTCGATTTTTTCCGCTCGGGGGGCGCGCGAAAAACCTTGAATTTTTTGAATCTTGCAAAATTTTAAACTCGAAAATTTTTCGGCAAAAAATCATTTTTTTCGATTTTTTCCGCTCGGGGGGCGCGCGAAAAACCTAGAATTTTTTGAATCTTGCAAAATTTTAAACTCGAAAATTTTTCGGCAAAAAATCATTTTTTCGATTTTTTCCGCTCGGGGGGCGCGCGAAAAACCTTGAATTTTTGAATCTTGCAAAATTTTAAAGTCGAAAATTTTTCGGCAAAAAATCATTTTTTTCGATTTTTTCCGCTCGGGGGGCGCGCAAAAAACCTTGAATTTTTTGAATCTTGCAAAATTTTAAAGTCGAAAATTTTTCGGCAAAAAATCATTTTTTTCGATTTTTTCCGCTCGGGGGGCGCGCGAAAAACCTTGAATTTTTTGAATCTTGCAAAATTTTAAAGTCGAAAATTTTTCGACAAAAAATCATTTTTTTCGATTTTTTCCGCTCGGGGGGCGCGCGAAAAACCTTGAATTTTTTTAATCTTGCACAATTTTAAACTCGAAAATTTTTCGGCAAAAAATCATTTTTTCGATTTATTCCGCTCGGGGGGCGCGCGAAAAACCTAGAATTTTTTGAATCTTGCAAAATTTTAAACTCGAAAATTTTTCGGCAAAAAATCATTTTTTCGATTTTTTCCGCTCGGGGGGCGCGCGAAAAACTTTGAATTTTTGAATCTTGCAAAATTTTAAAGTCGAAAATTTTTCGGCAAAAAATCATTTTTTTCGATTTTTTCCGCTCGGGGGGCGCGCGAAAAACCTTGAATTTTTTGAATCTTGCAAAATTTTAAAGTCGAAAATTTTTCGGCAAAAAATCATTTTTTTCGATTTTTTCCGCTCGGGGGGCACGCGAAAAACCTTGAATTTTTTTGAATCTTGCAAAATTTTAAACTCGAAAATTTTTCGGCAAAAAATCATTTTTTTCGATTTTTTCCGCTCGGGGGGCGCGCGAAAAACCTTGAATTTTTTGAATCTTGCAAAATTTTAAAGTCGAAAATTTTTTGGCAAAAAATCATTTTTTTCGATTTTTTCCGCTCGGGGGGGCGCGCGAAAAACCTTGAATTTTTTGAATCTTGCAAAATTTTAAAGTCGAAAATTTTTCGGCAAAAAATCATTTTTTTCGATTTTTTCCGCTCGGGGGGCGCGCGAAAAACCTTGAATTTTTTTAATCTTGCAAAATTTTAAACTCGAAAATTTTTCGGCAAAAAATCATTTTTTTCGATTTTTTCCGCTCGGGGGGCGCGCGAAAAACCTTGAATTTTTTGAATCTTGCAAAATTTTAAACTCGAAAATTTTTCGGCAAAAAATCATTTTTTTCGATTTTTTCCGCTCGCGGGGCGCGCGAAAAACCTTGAATTTTTTGAATCTTGCAAAATTTTAAAGTCGAAAATTTTTCGGCAAAAAATCATTTTTTTCGATTTTTTCCGCTCGGGGGGCACGCGAAAAACCTTGAATTTTTTGAATCTTGCAAAATTTTAAAGTCGAAAATTTTTCGGCAAAAAATCATTTTTTTCGATTTTTTCCGCTCGGGGGGCGCGCGAAAAACCTTGAATTTTTTGAATCTTGCAAAATTTTAAACTCAAAAATTTTTCGGCAAAAAATCATTTTTTTCGATTTTTTCCGCTCGGGGGGCGCGCGAAAAACCTTGAATTTTTGAATCTTGCAAAATTTTAAAGTCGAAAATTTTTCGGCAAAAAATCATTTTTTTCGATTCCGATTTTTTCCGCTCGGGGGGCGCGCGAAAAACCTTGAATTTTTTGAATCTTGCAAAATTTTAAACTCAAAAATTTTTCGGCAAAAAATCATTTTTTTCGATTTTTTCCGCTCGGGGGGCGCGCGAAAAACCTTGAATTTTTGAATCTTGCAAAATTTTAAAGTCGAAAATTTTTCGGCAAAAAATCATTTTTTTCGATTTTTTCCGCTCGGGGGCGCGCGAAAAACCTTGAATTTTTTTAATCTTGCAAAATTTTAAAGTCGAAAATTTTTCGGCAAAAAATCATTTTTTTCGATTTTTTCCGCTCGGGGGGCGCGCGAAAAACCTTGAATTTTTTTAATCTTGCAAAATTTTAAAGTCGAAAATTTTTCGGCAAAAAATCATTTTTTTCGATTTTTTCCGCTCGGGGGGCGCGCGAAAAACCTTGAATTTTTTGAATCTTGCAAAATTTTAAACTCGAAAATTTTTCGGCAAAAAATCTTTTTTTTCGATTTTTTCCGCTCGGGAGGCGCGCGAAAAACCTTGAATTTTTTGAATCTTGCAAAATTTTAAAGTCGAAAATTTTTCGGCAAAAAATCATTTTTTTCGATTTTTTCCGCTCGGGGGGCGCGCGAAAAACCTTGAATTTTTTGAATCTTGCAAAATTTTAAAGTCGAAAATTTTTCGGCAAAAAATCATTTTTTTCGATTTTTTCCGCTCGGGGGGCGCGCGAAAAACCTTGAATTTTTTGAATCTTGCAAAAACCTTGAATTTTTTTAATCTTGCAAAATTTTAAACTCGAAAATTTTTCGGCAAAAAATCATTTTTTTCGATTTTTTCCGCTCGCGGGGCGCGCGAATAACCTTGAATTTTTTGAATCTTGCAAAATTTTAAAGTCGAAAATTTTTCGGCAAAAAATCATTTTTTTCGATTTTTTCCGCTCGGGGGGCGCGTGAAAAACCTTGAATTTTTTAAATCTTGCAAAATTTTAAAGTCGAAAATTTTTCGGCAAAAAATCATTTTTTTCGATTTTTTCCGCTCGGGGGGCACGCGAAAAACCTTGAATTTTTTTGAATCTTGCAAAATTTTAAACTCGAAAATTTTTCGGCAAAAAATCATTTTTTTCGATTTTTTCCGCTCGGGGGGCGCGCGAAAAACCTTGAATTTTTTTAACCTTGCAAAATTTTAAAGTCGAAAATTTTTCGGCAAATAATCATTTTTTTCGATTTTTTCCGCTCGGGGGGCGCGCGAAAAACCTTGAATTTTTTGAATCTTGCAAAATTTTAAAGTCGAAAATTTTTCGGCAAAAAATCATTTTTTTCGATTTTTTCCGCTCGGGGGGCGCGCGAAAAACCTTGAATTTTTTGAATCTTGCAAAATTTTAAACTCGAAAATTTTTCGGCAAAAAATCATTTTTTTCGATTTTTTCCGCTCGGGGGGCGCGCGAAAAACCTTGAATTTTTTGAATCTTGCAAAATTTTAAACTCGAAAATTTTTCGGCAAAAAATCATTTTTTTCGATTTTTTCCGCTCGGGGGGCGCGCGAAAAACCTTGAATTTTTTGAATCTTGCAAAATTTTAAAGTCGAAAATTTTTCGGCAAAAAATAATTTTTTTTAGATTTTTTCCGCTCGGGGGGCGCGCGAAAAACCTTGAAATTTTTGAATCTTGCAAAGTTTTAAAGTCGAAAATTTTTCGGCAAAAAAATCATTTTTTTCGATTTTTTCCGCTCGGGGGGCGCGCGAAACGCCTTGAATTTTTTTAAATCTTGCAAAATTTTAAACTCGAAAATTTTTCGGCAAAAAATCATTTTTTTCGATTTTTTCCGCTCGGGGGGCGCGCGAAAAACCTTGAATTTTTTGAATCTTGCAAAATTTTAAAGTCGAAAATTTTTCGGCAAAAAATCATTTTTTTCGATTTTTTCCGCTCGGGGGGCACGCGAAAAACCTTGAATTTTTTTGAATCTTGCAAAATTTTAAACTCGAAAATTTTTCGGCAAAAAATCATTTTTTTCGATTTTTTCCGCTCGGGGGGCGCGCGAAAAACCTTGAATTTTTTGAATCTTGCAAAATTTTAAACTCAAAAATTTTTCGGCAAAAAATCATTTTTTTCGATTTTTTCCGCACGGGGGGCGCGCGAAAAACCTTGAATTTTTTGAATCTTGCAAAATTTTAAAGTCGAAAATTTTTCGGCTAAAAATCATTTTTTTCGATTTTTTCCGCTCGGGGGGCGCGCGAAAAACCTTGAATTTTTTGAATCTTGCAAAATTTTAAAGTCGAAAATTTTTCGGCAAAAAATCATTTTTTTCGATTTTTTCCGCTCGGGGGGCGCGCGAAAAACCTTGAATTTTTTGAATCTTGCAAAATTTTAAATTCGAAAATTTTTCGGCAAAAAATCATTTTTTTCGATTTTTTCCGCCTGGGGGGCGCGCGACAAACCTTGAATTTTTTTGAATCTTGCAAAATTTCAAACTCGAAAATTTTTCGGCAAAAAATCATTTTTTTCGATTTTTTCCGCTCGGGGGGCGCGCGAAAAACCTTGAATTTTTTGAATCTTGCAAAATTTTAAACTCGAAAATTTTTCGGCAAAAAATCATTTTTTTCGATTTTTTCCGCTCGGGGGGCGCGCGAAAAACCTTGAATTTTTTGAATCTTGCAAAATTTTAAAGTCGACAATTTTTCGGCAAAAAATCATTTTTTTCGATTTTTTCCGCTCGGGGGGCGCGCGAAAAACCTTAAATTTTTTGAATCTTGCAAAATTTTAAACTCGAAAATTTTTCGGCAAAAAATCATTTTCTTCGATTTTTTCCGCTCGGGGGGCGCGCAAAAAACCTTGAATTTTTTGAATCTTGCAAAATTTTAAACTCGAAAATTTTTCGGCAAAAAATCATTTTTTTTGATTTTTTCCGCTCGGGGGGCGCGCGAAAAACCTTGAATTTTTTGAATCTTGCAAAATTTTAAACTCGAAAATTTTTCGGCAAAAAATCATTTTTTTTTCGATTTTTTCCGCTCGGGGGGCGCGCGAAAAACCTTGAATTTTTTGAATCTTGCAAAATTTTAAACTCGAAAATTTTTCGGCAAAAAATCATTTTTTTCGATTTTTTCCGCTCGGGGACGCACGAAAAACCTTGAATTTTTTTAATCTTGCAAAATTTTAAAGTTGAAAATTTTTCGGCAAAAAATCATTTTTTTCGATTTTTTCCGGTCGGGGGGCGCGCGAAAAACCTTGAATTTTTTGAATCTTGCAAAATTTTAAAGTTGAAAATTTTTCGGCAAAAAATCATTTTTTTCGATTTTTTCCGCTCGGGAGGCGCGCGAAAAACCTTGAATTTTTTGAATCTTGCAAAATTTTAAAGTCGAAAATTTTTCGGCAAAAAATCATTTTTTTCGATTTTTTCCGCTCGGGGGGGCGCGCGAAAAACCTTGAATTTTTTGAATCTTGCAAAATTTTAAACTCGAAAATTTTTCGGCAAAAAATCATTTTTTTCGATTTTTTCCGCTCGGGGGGCGCGCGAAAAACCTTGAATTTTTTGAATCTTGCAAAATTTTAAACTCGAAAATTTTTCGGCAAAAAATCATTTTTTTCGATTTTTTCCGCCTGAAGGGGGCGCGCGAAAAACCTTGAATTTTTTGAATCTTGCAAAATTTTACACTCGAAAATTTTTCGGCAAAAAATCATTTTTTTCGATTTTTTCCGCTCGGGGGGCGCGCGAAAAACCTTGAATTTTTTTAATCTTGCAAAATTTTAAACTCGAAATTTTTTCGGCAAAAAATCATTTTTTTTCGATTTTTTCCGCTCGGGGGGCGCGCGAAAAACCTTGAATTTTTTTAATCTTGCAAAATTTTAAACTCGAAAATTTTTCGGCAAAAAATCATTTTTTTCGATTTTTTCCGCTCGGGGGGCGCGCGAAAAACCTTGAATTTTTTTAACCTTGCAAAATTTTAAACTCGAAAATTTTTCGGCAAAAAATCATTTTTTTCGATTTTTTCCGCTCGGAGGGCGCTTGAAAACCCTTGAATTTTTTGAATCTTGCAAAATTTTAAACTCGATAATGTTTCGGCAAAAAATCATTTTTTTCGATTTTTTCCGCTCGGGGGGCGCGCGAAAAACCTTGAATTTTTTGAATCTTGCAAAATTTTAAACTCGATAATGTTTCGGCAAAAAATCATTTTTTTCGATTTTTTCCGCTCGGGGGGCGCGCGAAAAACCTTGAATTTTTTGAATCTTGCAAAATTTTAAACTCGAAAATTTTTCGGCAAAAAATCATTTTTTTCGATTTTTTCCGCTCGGGGGGCGCGCGAAAAACCTTGAATTTTTTTAATCTTGCAAAATTTTAAACTCGAAAATTTTTCGGCAAAAAATCATTTTTTTCGATTTTTTCCGCTCGGGGGGCGCGCGAAAAACCTTGAATTTTTTAATCTTGCAAAATTTTAAACTCGAAAATTTTTCGGCAAAAAATCATTTTTTTCGATTTTTTCCGCTCGGGGGGCGCGCGAAAAACCTTGAATTTTTTGAATCTTGCAAAATTTTAAACTCGAAAATTTTTCGGCAAAAAATCATTTTTTTCGATTTTTTCCGCTCGGGGGGCGCGCGAAAAACCTTGAATTTTTTGAATCTTGCAAAATTTTAAACTCGAAAATTTTTCGGCAAAAAATCATTTTTTTCGATTTTTTCCGCTCGGGGGGCGCGCGAAAAACCTTGAATTTTTTGAATCTTGCAAAATTTTAAACTCAAAAATTTTTCGGCAAAAAATCATTTTTTTCGATTTTTTCCGCTCGGGGGGCGCGCGAAAAACCTTGAATTTTTTTAATCTTGCAAAATTTTAAACTCGAAAATTTTTCGGCAAAAAATCATTTTTTTCGATTTTTTCCGCTCGGGGGGCGCGCGAAAACCTTGAATTTTTTGAATCTTGCAAAATTTTAAACTCGAAAATTTTTCGGCAAAAAATCATTTTTTCGATTTTTTCCGCTCGGTGGGCGCGCGAAAAACCAAGAATTTTTTGAATCTTGCAAAATTTTAAACTCGAAAATTTTTCGGCAAAAAATCATTTTTTTCGATTTTTTCCGCTCGGGAGGCGCGCGAAAAACCTTGAATTTTTTGAATCTTGCAAAATTTTAAAGTCGAAAATTTTTCGGCAAAAAATCATTTTTTTCGATTTTTTCCGCTCGGGGGGCGCGCGAAAAACCTTGAATTTTTTGAATCTTGCAAAATTTTAAACTCGAAAATTTTTCGGCAAAAAATCATTTTTTTCGATTTTTTCCGCTCGGGGGGCGCGCGAAAAACCTTGAATTTTTGAATCTTGCAAAATTTTAAACTCGAAAATTTTTCGGCAAAAAATCATTTTTTTCGATTTTTTCCGCTCGGGGGGCGCGCGAAAAACCTTGAATTTTTTGAATCTTGCAAAATTTTAAACTCGAAAATTTTTCGGCAAAAAATAATTTTTTTCGATTTTTTCCGCTCGGGGGGCGCGCGAAAAACCTTGAATTTTTTGAATCTTGCAAAATTTTAAAGTCGAAAATTTTTCGGCAAAAAATCATTTTTTCGATTTTTTCCGCTCGGGGGGCGCGCGAAAAACCTTGAATTTTTTGAATCTTGCAAAATTTTAAACTCGAAAATTTTTCGGAAAAAAATCATTTTTTTCGATTTTTTCCGCTCGGGGGGCGCGCGAAAAACCTTGAATTTTTTGAATCTTGCAAAATTTTAAACTCGAAAATTTTTCGGCAAAAAATCATTTTCTTCGATTTTTTCCGCTCGGGGGGCGCGCGAAAAACCTTGAATTTTTTGAATCTTGCAAAATTTTAAAGTCGAAAATTTTTCGGCAAAAAATCATTTTTTTCGATTTTTTCCGCTCGGGGGGCGCGCGAAAAACCTTGAATTTTTTGAATCTTGCAAAATTTTAAACTCGAGAATTTTTCGGCAAAAAATCATTTTTTTCGATTTTTTCCGCTCGGGGGGCGCGCGAAAAACCTTGAATTTTTTGAATCTTGCAAAATTTTAAACTCGAAAATTTTTCGGCAAAAAATCATTTTTTTCGATTTTTTCCGCTCGGGGGCGCGCGAAAAACCTTGAATTTTTTGAATCTTGCAAAATTTTTAAGTTTAAAATTTTTCGGCAAAAAATCATTTTTTTCGATTTTTTCCGCTCGGGGGGCGCGCGAAAAACCTTGAATTTTTTGAATCTTGCAAAATTTTAAAGTCGAAAATTTTTCGGCAAAAAATATTTTTTTTCGATTTTTTCCGCTCGGGGGGCGCGCGAAAACCCTTGAATTTTTTGAATCTTGCAAAATTTTAAACTCGAAAATTTTTCGGCAAAAAATCATTTTTTTCGATTTTTTCCGCCTGGGGGGGGGCGCGCGAAAAACCTTGAATTTTTTTAATCTTGCAAAATTTTAAACTCAAAAATTTTTCGGCAAAAAATCCTTTTTTTCGATTTTTTCCGCTCGGGGGGCGCGCGAAAAAGCTTGAATTTTTTGAATCTTGCAAAATTTTAAACTCGAAAATTTTTCGGCAAAAAATCATTTTTTTCGATTTTTTCCGCTCGGGGGGCGCGCGAAAAACCTTGAATTTTTGAATCTTGCAAAATTTTAAACTCGAAATTTTTTCGGCAAAAAATCATTTTTTTCGATTTTTTCCGCTCGGGGGGCGCGCGAAAAACCTTGAATTTTTTTAATCTTGCAAAATTTTAAAGTCGAAAATTTTTCGGCAAAAAATCATTTTTTTCGATTTTTTCCGCTCGGGGGGCGCGCGAAAAACCTTGAATTTTTTGAATCTTGCAAAATTTTAAACTCGAAAATTTTTCGGCAAAAAATCATTTTTTTCGATTTTTTTCCGCTCGGGGGGCGCGCGAAAAACCTTGAATTTTTTGAATCTTGCAAAATTTTAAAGTCGAAAATTTTTCGGCAAAAAATCATTTTTTTATGATTTTTTCCGCTCGGGGGGCGCGCGAAAAACCTTGAATTTTTTGAATCTTGCAAAATTTTAAACTCGAAAATTTTTCGGCAAAAAATCATTTTTTTTCGATTTTTTCCGCTCGGGGGGCGCGCGAAAAACCTAGAATTTTTTGAATCTTGCAAAATTTTAAACTCGAAAATTTTTCGGCAAAAAATCATTTTTTCGATTTTTTCCGCTCGGGGGGCGCGCGAAAAACCTTGAATTTTTTGAATCTTGCAAAATTTTAAACTCGAAAATTTTTCGGCAAAAAATCATTTTTTTCGATTTTTTCCGCTCGGGGTGCGCGCCAAAAACCTTGAATTTTTTGAATCTTGCAAAATTTTAAAGTCGAAAATTTTTCGGCAAAAAATCATTTTTTTTCGATTTTTTCCGCTCGGGGGGCGCGCGAAAAACCTTGAATTTTTTGAATCTTGCAAAATTTTAAACTCGAAAATTTTTCGGCAAAAAATCATTTTTTTGATTTTTTCCGCTCGGGGGGCGCGCGAAAAACCTTGAATTTTTTGAATCTTGCAAAATTTTAAACTCGAAAATTTTTCGGCAAAAAATCATTTTTTTTTTTGATTTTTTCCGCTCGGGGGGCGCGCGAAAAACCTAGAATTTTTTGAATCTTGCAAAATTTTAAACTCGAAAATTTTTCGGCAAAAAATCATTTTTTCGATTTTTTCCGCTCGGGGGGCGCGCGAAAAACCTTGAATTTTTTGAATCTTGCAAAATTTTAAACTCGAAAATTTTTCGGCAAAAAATCATTTTTTCGATTTTTTCCGCTCGGGGGGCGCGCGAAAAACCTTGAATTTTTTGAATCTTGCAAAATTTTAAACTCGAAAATTTTTCGGCAAAAAATCATTTTTTTTCGATTTTTTCCGCTCGGGGGGCGCGCGAAAACCCTTGAATTTTTTGAATCTTGCAAAATTTTAAACTCGAAAATTTTTCGGCAAAAAATCATTTTTTTCGATTTTTTCCGCTCGGGGGGCGCGCGAAAAACCTAGAATTTTTTGAATCTTGCAAAATTTTAAACTCGAAAATTTTTCGGCAAAAAATCATTTTTTTTGATTTTTTCCGCTCGGGGGTTGCGCGAAAAACCTTGAATTTTTTGAATCTTGCAAAATTTTAAACTCGAAAATTTTTCGGCAAAAAATCTATTTTTTCGATTTTTTCCGCTCGGGGGGCGCGCGAAAAACCTTGAATGTTTTGAATCTTGCAAAATTTTAAACTCGAAAATTTTTCGGCCAAAAATCATTTTTTCGATTTTTTCCGCTCGGGGGGCGCGCGAAAAACCTTGAATTTTTTGAATCTTGCAAAATTTTAAACTCGAAAATTTTTCGGCAAAAAATCATTTTTTTCGATTTTTTCCGCTCGGGGGGCGCGCGAAAAACCTTGAATTTTTTGAATCGTGCAAAATTTTAAAGTCGAAAATTTTTCGGCAAAAAATCATTTTTTTCGATTTTTTCCGCTCGGGGGGCACGCGAAAAACCTTGAATTTTTTTGAATCTTGCAAAATTTTAAAGTCGAAAATTTTTCGGCAAAAAATCATTTTTTTCGATTTTTTCCGCTCGGGGGGCGCGCGAAAAACCTTGAATTTTTTGAATCTTGCAAAATTTTAAACTCGAAAATTTTTCGGCAAGAAATCATTTTTTTCGATTTTTTCCGCTCGGGGGGCGCGCGAAAAACCTTGAATTTTTTGAATCTTGCAAAATTTTTAAGTCGAAAATTTTTCGGCAAAAAATCATTTTTTTCGATTTTTTCCGCTTGGGGGGCGCGCGAAAAACCTTGAATTTTTTGAATCTTGCAAAATTTTAAACTCGAAAATTTTTCGGTAAAAAATCATTTTTTTTCGATTTTTTCCGCTCGGGGGGCGCGCGAAAAACCTTGAATTTTTTGAATCTTGCAAAATTTTAAACTCGAAAATTTTTCGGCAAATAATCATTTTTTCGATTTTTTCCGCTCGGGGGGCGCGCGAAAAACCTAAAATTTTTTGAATCTTGCAAAATTTCAAACTCGAAAATTTTTCGGCCAAAAATCATTTTTTTCGATTTTTTCCGCTCGGGAGGCGCGCGAAAAACCTTGAATTTTTTGAATCTTCAAAATTTTAAAGTCGAAAATTTTTCGGCAAAAAATCATTTTTTTCGATTTTTTCCGCTCGGGGGGCGCGCGAAAAACCTTGAATTTTTTGAATCTTGCAAAATTTTAAACTCGAAAATTTTTCGGCAAAAAATCATTTTTTTCGATTTTTTCCGCTCGGGGGGGCGCGCGAAAAACCTTGAATTTTTTGAATCTTGCAAAATTTTAAACTCGAAAATTTTTCGGCAAAAAATCATTTTTTTCGATTTTTTCCGCTCGGGGGGCGCGCGAAAAACCTTGAATTTTTTTAATCTTGCAAAATTTTAAAGTCGAAAATTTTTCGGCAAAAAATCATTTTTTTCGATTTTTTCCGCTCGGGGGGCACGCGAAAAACCTTGAATTTTTTGAATCTTGCAAAATTTTAAACTCGAAAATTTTTTGGCAAAAAATCATTTTTTTCGATTTTTTCCGCTCGGGGGGCGCGCGAAAAACCTTGAATTTTTTGAATCTTGCAAAATTTTAAAGTCGAAAATTTTTCGGCAAAAAATCATTTTTTTCCATTTTTTCCGCTCGGGGGGCGCGCGAAAAACCTTGAATTTTTTGAATCTTGCAAAATTTTATACTCGAAAATTTTTCGGCAAAAAATCATTTTTTTCGATTTTTTCCGCTCGGGGGGCGCGCGAAAAACCTTGAATTTTTTGAATCTTGCAAAATTTTAAGGTCGAAAATTTTTCGGCAAAAAATCATTTTTTTCGATTTTTTCCGCTCGGGGGGCGCGCGAAAAACCTTGAATTTTTTGAATCTTGCAAAATTTTAAACTCGAAAATTTTTCGGCAAAAAATCATTTTTTTCGATTTTTTCCGCTCGGGGGGCGCGCGAAAAACCTTGAATTTTTTGAATCTTGCAAAATTTTAAAGTCGAAAATTTTTCGGCAAAAAATCATTTTTTTCGATTTTTTCCGCTCGGGGGGCGCGCGAAAAACCTTGAATTTTTTGAATCTTGCAAAATTTTAAACTCAAAAATTTTTCGGCAAAAAATCATTTTTTTCGATTTTTTCCGCTCGGGGGGCGCGCGAAAAACCTTGAATTTTTTGAATCTTGCAAAATTTTAAAGTCGAAAATTTTTCGGCAAAAAATCATTTTTTTCGATTTTTTCCGCTCGGGGGGCGCGCGAAAAACCTTGAATTTTTTGAATCTTGCAAAATTTTAAACTCGAAAATTTTTCGGCAAAAAATCATTTTTTTCGATTTTTTCCGCTCGGGGGGCGCGCGAAAAACCTTGAATTTTTTGAATCTTGCAAAATTTTAAACTCGAAAATTTTTCGGCAAAAAATCATTTTTTTCGATTTTTTCCGCTCGGGGGGCGCGCGAAAAACCTTGAATTTTTTGAATCTTGCAAAATTTTAAACTCGAAAATTTTTCGGCAAAAAATCATTTTTTTCGATTTTTTCCGCTCGGGGGGCGCGCGAAAAACCTTGAATTTTTTGAATCTTGCAAAATTTTAAAGTCGAAAATTTTTCGGCAAAAAATCATTTTTTTCGATTTTTTCCGCTCGGGGGGCGCGCGAAAAACCTTGAATTTTTTGAATCTTGCAAAATTTTAAACTCAAAAATTTTTCGGCAAAAAATCATTTTTTTCGATTTTTTCCGCTCGGGGGGCGCGCGAAAAACCTTGAATTTTTTGAATCTTGCAAAATTTTAAAGTCGAAAATTTTTCGGCAAAAAATCATTTTTTTCGATTTTTTCCGCTTGGGGGGCGCGCGAAAAACCTTGAATTTTTTGAATCTTGCAAAATTTTAAACTCGAAAATTTTTCGGCAAAAAATCTTTTTTTTCGATTTTTTCCGCTCGGGGGGCGCGCGAAAAACCTAGAATTTTTTGAATCTTGCAAAATTTTAAACTCGAAAATTTTTCGGCAAAAAATCATTTTTTTCGATTTTTTCCGCTCGGGAGGCGCTTGAAAAACCTTGAATTTTTTGAATCTTGCAAAATTTTAAAGTTGAAAATTTTTCGGCAAAAAATCATTTTTTTCGATTTTTTCCGCTCGGGGGGCGCGCGAAGAACCTTGAATTTTTTGAATCTTGCAAAATTTTAAAGTCGAAAATTTTTCGGCAAAAAATCATTTTTTTCGATTTTTTCCGCTCGGGGGGCGCGCGAAAAACCTTGAATTTTTTGAATCTTGCAAAATTTTAAAGTCGAAAATTTTTCGGCAAAAAAAACTTTTTTTCGATTTTTTCCGCTCGGGGGGCGCGCGAAAAACCTTGAATTTTTTGAATCTTGCAAAATTTTAAACTCGAAAATTTTTCGGCAAAAAATCATTTTTTTCGATTTTTTCCGCTCGGGGGGCGCGCGAAAAACCTTGAATTTTTTGAATCTTGCAAAATTTTAAACTCGAAAATTTTTCGGCAAAAAATCATTTTTTTCGATTTTTTCCGCTCGGGGGGCGCGCGAAAAACCTTGAATTTTTTGAATCTTGCAAAATTTTAAACTCGAAAATTTTTCGGCAAAAAATCATTTTTTTCGATTTTTTCCGCTCGGGGGGCGCGCGAAAAACCTTGAATTTTTTGAATCTTGCAAAATTTTAAACTCGAAAATTTTTCGGCAAAAAATCATTTTTTTCGATTTTTTCCGCTCGGGGGGCGCGCGAAAAACCTTGAATTTTTTGAATCTTGCACAATTTTAAAGTCAAAAATTTTTCGGCAAAAAACCATTTTTTTCGATTTTTTCCGCTCGGGGGGCGCGCGAAAAACCTTGAATTTTTTGAATCTTGCAAAATTTTAAAGTCGAAAATTTTTCGGCAAAAAATCATTTTTTTCGATTTTTTCCGCTTGGGGGGCGCGCGAAAAACCTTGAATGTTTTTAATCTTGCAAAATTTTAAACTCGAAAATTTTTCGGCAAAAAATCATTTTTTTTCGATTTTTTCCGCTCGGGAGGCGCGCGAAAAACCTTGAATTTTTTTAATCTTGCAAAATTTTAAAGTCGAAAATTTTTCGGCAAAAAATCATTTTTTTCGATTTTTTCCGCTCGGGGGGCGCGCGAAAAACCTTGAATTTTTTGAATCTTGCAAAATTTTAAAGTCGAAAATTTTTCGGCAAAAAATCATTTTTTTCGATTTTTTCCGCTCGGGGGGCACGCGAAAAACCTTGAATTTTTTTGAATCTTGCAAAATTTTAAACTCGAAAATTTTTCGGCAAAAAATCATTTTTTTCGAGTTTTTCCGCTCGGGGGGCGCGCGAAAAACCTTGAATTTTTTGAATCTTGCAAAATTTTAAAGTCGCAAATTTTTCGGCAAAAAATCATTATTTTCGATTTTTTCCGCTCGGGGGGCGCGCGAAAAACCTTGAATTTTTTGAATCTTGCAAAATTTTAAACTCAAAAATTTTTCGGCAAAAAATCATTTTTTTTCGATTTTTTCCGCTCGGGGGGCGCGCGAAAAACCTTGAATTTTTTGAATCTTGCAAAATTTTAAACTCGAAAATTTTTCGGCAAAAAATCATTTTTTTCGATTTTTTCCGCTCGGGGGCGCGCGAAAAACCTTGAATTTTTTGAATCTTGCAAAATTTTAAACTCGAAAATTTTTCGGCAAAAAATCATTTTTTTCGATTTTTTCCGCTCGGGGGGCGCGCGAAAAACCTTGAATTTTTTGAATCTTGCAAAATTTTAAAGTCGAAAATTTTTCGGCAAAAAATCATTTTTTTCGATTTTTTTCCGCTCGGGGGGCGCGCGAAAAACTTGAATTTTTTGAATCTTGCAAAATTTTAAACTCAAAAATTTTTCGGCAAAAAATCATTTTTTTCGATTTTTTCCGCTCGGGGGGCGCGCGAAAAACCTTGAATTTTTTGAATCTTGCAAAATTTTAAAGTCGAAAATTTTTCGGCAAAAAATCATTTTTTTCGATTTTATCCGCTCGGGGGGCGCGCGAAAAACCTTGAATTTTTTGAATCTTGCAAAATTTTAAACTCGAAAATTTTTCGGCAAAAAATCATTTTTTTCGATTTTTTCCGCTCGGGGGGCGCGCGAAAAAACCTTGAATTTTTTGAATCTTGCAAAATTTTAAACTCGAAAATTTTTCGGCAAAAAATCATTTTTTTCGATTTTTTCCGCTCGGAGGCGCGCGAAAAACCTTGAATTTTTCGAATCTTGCAAAATTTTAAAGTCGAAAATTTTTCGGCAAAAAATCATTTTTTTCGATTTTTTCCGCTCGGGGGGCGCGCGAAAAACCTTGAATTTTTTGAATCTTGCAAAATTTTAAAGTCGAAAATTTTTCGGCAAAAAATCATTTTTTTCGCTTTTTTCCGCTCGGGCGGCGCGCGAAAAACCTTGAATTTTTTGAATCTTGCAAAATTTTAAAGTCGAAAATTTTTCGGCAAAAAATCATTTTTTTCGATTTTTTCCGCTCGGGGGGCGCGCGAAAAACCTTGAATTTTTTGAATCTTGCAAAATTTTAAACTCGAACATTTTTCGGCAAAAAAATCATTTTTTTTCGATTTTTTCCGCTCGGGAGGCGCGCGAAAAACCTTGAATTTTTTTAATCTTGCAAAATTTTAAAGTCGAAAATTTTTCGGCAAAAAATCATTTTTTTCGATTTTTTCCGCTCGGGGGGCGCGCGAAAAACCTTGAATTTTTTTAATCTTGCAAAATTTTAAACTCGAAAATTTTTCGGCAAAAAATCATTTTTTTCGATTTTTTCCGCTCGGGGGGCGCGCGAAAAACCTTGAATTTTTTGAATCTTGCAAAATTTTAAACTCGAAAATTTTTCGGCAAAAAATCATTATTTTCGATTTTTTCCGCTCGAGGGGCGCTTGAAAAACCTTGAATGTTTTGAATCTTGCAAAATTTTAAAGTCGAAAATTTTTCGGCCTAAAATCATTTTTTTCGATTTTTTCCGCTCGGGGGGCGCGCGAAAAACCTTGAATTTTTTGAATCTTGCACAATTTTAAAGTCAAAAATTTTTCGGCAAAAAATCATTTTTTTTCGATTTTTTCCGCTCGGGGGGCGCGCGAAAACCTTGAATTTTTTGAATCTTGCAAAATTTTAAAGTCGAAAATTTTCGGCAAAAAATCATTTTTTTCGATTTTTTCCGCTTGGGGGGCGCGCGAAAAAACCTTGAATTTTTTGAATCTTGCAAAATTTTAAACTTGAAAATTTTTCTTTTTCGGCAAAAAATCATTTTTTTCGATTTTTCCCGCTCGGGGGGCGCGCGAAAAACCTTGAATTTTTTGAATCTTGCAAAATTTTAAAGTCGAAAATTTTTCGGCAAAAAATCATTTTTTTCGATTTTTTCCGCTCGGGGGGCGCGCGAAAAACCTTGAATTTTTTGAATCTTGCAAAATTTTAAACTCGAAAATTTTTCGGAAAAAAATCATTTTTTTCGATTTTTTCCGCTCGGGGGGCGCGCGAAAAACCTTGAATTTTTGAATCTTGCAAAATTTTAAACTCGAAAATTTTTCGGCAAAAAATATTTTTTTTCGATTTTTTTCCGCTCGGGGGGCGCGCGAAAAACCTTGAATTTTTTGAATCTTGCAAAATTTTAAAGTCGAAAATTTTTCGGCCTAAATTCATATTTTA